>NC_056744.1:968640404-968930404 GCF_019279795.1 Protopterus annectens
ATTAATCAGACAATTGATTTGCCTATGTTTTTTCTTAATTTTCCAACAAGGGAGAGTATTTACATTTACTGGATGTTCAGACAATTGAAGTTTTACCTAGACAAAACAAAAACTATAAGGAAATCAGACCAGTTATTTCCTTTTCTGGTCCAAAAATGGGAAAGTCCGTCTCTAAAGTGACTCTGTTCAAATGGCTCAGACACTTGACTTTCATTTATAACCTAGAAAAGAAATCTGTTCCGCTGAACATCAGGGCTCACTCCACTAGGTCAGTGGCAACTTCTGTGGCGTTCCATTCCAGAGCTTCACTGGACAACATCTGTGCAGCAGCTACCTGGGCTTCCCCCCCCATACCTTTATCACTTACAAGTTGGATCTGGTCTCCAGGGGAAGGGTGTCCTTTGGTTCAGTGGTGCTCAGGAATGTTCTTCCTTAGGGCTACCCATAGCTATAAGGTAGCTGGGGACTCTTTCCCATCAGTGATGAATGGAATGAAGATCAGCAATACAGATGGAACGTTATGGTAAGACAACTTTTTTTTTAAGACTGAAATTTGTATAGGGTTTAAACCCTTTGCCCTTAGAGGGGGCACAGTAGGCTGGAGTTGAAAAATTGAAGTCTGTTACCCAAATTCAGGGTCTGCTGCGTATCTGAACCATTTTCTGTGCCCTACAAGTCAGTGAGGTTAAAACATGCTGCTCATCTCTGGAGACCTTTCACCACCACCTCCTAAGGACAAGTCAGGAGAGTCTTAAGTGTTAGGTGCTGCTTGTTTCTTAGTCATATTAAAGGAATCTCCTATCCCCACCACTGAGGCAGTGCATTTTTTGTCAGAACTGTCTGTAAAACTTGGTCATAAGAAACCATGATACATAGAGTATACTGAATGTGCGATCCCTGGCCTCCACCTTTCGTAATCTTTCTGCTCCTTGTCCAAGGTTCACCTCTTTAAACCTTATACATGATGCAAACCCAATGTGGCCACTCCTTGACCTCCGCCTATTGAAGCTCTATCTACACTGACTACGGCTTTGATTTTGTGCAGAAGCTGTTGGCCTTGACTGTGTGACCTCAACAGTTCTAGGCCTTTCTGGAAGCCCTTCAAACCTGCCCAACAGAGATCAGAAAAATAATTTGAGAAAGTGGGAGGGAGACTCAAAAGAAATGGAATGGATCCCAAGGGTCCTTCCTTTATAAGAGAAATTCCTAATTATCTTTAGACTTATTCCCCTTCCCACATCCTTCCAAGTTGGCAGGCAGTCTTGCCTACTCATGTTTCTGGAGTCCGCATCAGGTTCTGTAGTACTAAAAAATAGTTACGTTCAACATGGCTACAAAATGCAGTGGGCACCTCTCCCTGTACAGAGATCCTTCACTAATGAAGCGATCTCACTTATTTCCAACATCCTATCAGGACAGGCTGTTCCTCCATCCCAGCAGTGAAGACTTCTAGTCAAGAATTTTTCAAGTACGGGACAAAGGCACAGTTCTGTACATATTAGTTCTAAACTTTCTCATGGCTCCAAAGTTCAAAATATTAACCTTGCAGTCTGTTTCCCCTTATTCCTTCCAATGCCTGCTTAGTCACTCTGGACCTCAGACGCCTAGCTTTACTTTCCCATTCAAAAAGAAGATTCTTTATTTTGGGGTTTCACTTTCAATTTATATCTTTGCTACTTGATCTTTCTGCCTCTCCAAGGGTATTAGCAAAATGTTTGAGTCCCATCATTGCCTTCTGCAGACTTCAGGGAATGTATCCATATCTGGATGATTGCGTAATTCTGGCTGTATTCTAGTTTTCAGGTTAAATTTGCAAGTCTTTCCTGGTCTCAAGTCAGAGTGGTGACAGCAACAACATCTCCCTACCCTTACCTATTCCAGTCCTAGAATTGTTCAGAAAAGAACTCCTGAAGGGCCAGTCATGTGCATTAGAATCCAGGTCTACCTGTGTTCCTCCCATTCTGACTTGGCTACAACTGATAACTCAATTATGCATGGGGGCAGTTTCTCAGTGTTCAAAATCCAGGGCAAGCGGGAGTCTCATTTCAGATACATGCCTCAAAGAAATGGGCCCCCAATAAAGTCCATCAAAGTACTGAATCAGCTGTGGTTACCTGGATCACTGGTCATAACCTATGCCACAACAATTGTGGTACAATAATAGGGGAGGGTCCTGCCTGTTATGCAGACTAGCTATGGTAGTCTGGGTGCTGGCAACTTGGCACTATCTGTACAAGCAACTTAAATTCTATCAGAGCAGAATACAACAGCAGACTTAACTGAGCGGATCCAGAACAAACCCTAATAAATGGATGTTACACCCAGTGAATTTCCAAGAGATTACCCACCTTTGGGGAACTTCTAGAGCTGTTGCCTTCAGTCCCAACAGACAGTTGCAGTTCTGTGCCATGCTCCCTGGCAAAGAAGCCTAGAAAACGGATGCCTTTTCTTTCTCAAGGATGAGACTTCCTTTATGCCTTCCCTCTTTTCATTTGATAACCAGTAAGACTCTCCAAAGATGCTTCTGGTAACCCTGTTTTAGCCCAAACTACATTGGTTCTCACTTCTCTTGCACCCTGCTTGGGGCAGTTGCTAAAAAGTACCTCACTAGAGTAGACCTACTCTCACAGGACAAGGGATCTGTCATCCACCCAGCATTGTTAGCCTCCATCTGAATGCATAGATAGGTGTGTTTCACATTTTGACACCTGTTTGAGGGTATGCAGGAAGCATTAAAGGAAGCTTAAATTGCTACTTTTGGAAATCTTATTTAGCCAAATAGAGATTTTCTAATTGCCATGTTAGGAGACCGGGATGTAGCTTGTGGGGGGGTTCCCTTGATTCTTCAGTACCTGTTTTAAAAATTACTCTGGTCAGGTTTTTCCTACACTTCTAATAGGTGCACCTTTTGGCCATTTCTGCTAGTCTGTCATTAGATCCCCCTTTCCACTTTTTTTTTTTTCAAGCTATGGTCCTTGAAAGAAGTTTTATGTATTAGAGCAGCTAGAAAACTTGCAATGTTTGTATTAGAAAAGCTGACTTTCTCCCTTTGAAACTGAAACTTTATACTTAAGACAGCTTTATTTATTGCTCTGACTTCAGTTAGACGAGTGTCTGAATTGGTGTCTTCTCAGCCTTTTTTTTTTTTTCTTTCAAATGACCTCAAAAATTGAGAGGAATGAGTTCTTCATACCTTGAATGAAGATACACAGATGACTCTGGTATTACCTGCACAAGACTAAAGACTACAGGATGTCAGGCCAACATTTTCTTTGATGGTAAAAAGTTTGTAGCTGGCTGTCTCATGCTATTCTGTTCTGTTCTCATCCTAGGAAAAGTCCCCTCAGAATGTCAAGGCTCACTCTGTCAGAACTATAGCAACTTCTTGGGCCTTTGGGAAAGGAGTGGAATCTAGATCTTCTCTGAGGCAGCATCTTGGTAATCAGTACATTTCAGTTAAGCACTATAAAACTGAAAACTTTTCAGAGCTAGAGCATATTTGCTAGATCTACTTTCCAGGATCTTCAAGACCGTGGCCCTGTTACCTTCACCCTTGCTTCCAAAGCATAGTCAGTAGTCCCATATAGCTATGCATTACTGCAACAGTGCTCTAATGATCATAGTGCAGTTGGGTAACTCTGCTTCCTATAGTAGTATACGTTCAAATAAGATTACTGCAGTGCTAACACTCCCTCATTTGCCCCATTTTATTCTCCTGTTTTCCTCTGGGTGGGGTGGTTCCCAATCATACTGGTTTATTTTTCTGACATGACATTTGTACTTGCTGTACTTCTGGAGCACTAGGCTTCAGTCTCCCTCTTTAAGGCAGAAAAGTTCTGACTCTTGGAACTAGCCAAAGGTGTGCAAGGAATGTGCCCAAAGCTTTAGTAGAGTGACAATGTCCAGTATCCTTGACAGAATACATTACATGTAGCTATATGCTTCTGCATCAGTGATCTGTCTGAATATCTATTATGGTAAGTTCACTTGTACAAATGACATACCCAGCATTTTGGCATATCGGGCACAGATTTTTTTATTTGAATTTTGGATTTTCTATCAAGGTATATATCTAGCAGCTGTTCCAGACATTTATCAAGGTGCAAATTCAGTTTCTTGTGCCACTGTTATTGGTTGCAAAACCTTCCTGTGGGTACTTTTCTTGCTTCATCCTCCCTTTTGAGTCTCTGGTTCCCACTTGTGGCCTTAACTTTGCTTTGGAGAAGCTACCTCTTTCATTTTAAAGCAGTTTCTTCTGCAGAACTGAAGCATTCTACATGGAAAACACATTTTTGCTGTAATCTCAGATAGTAGGATCTTAAAAATTCAAGCCTTGTGTGCCAGTCCTCTATTTCTGATTTTCCAAATAGTGCCTGCATGAGAATGAACAGTTCCTTTTATCCTGAAAGTGGTTGCAGAGGCTGACCTCAGCCAGTTGACCTCTAATATTCTTCCTACATTACTACATCCTTAGAAAATACTAATTTGTTGTATGTATACAGACAACTGTTGGATATCAGTTCTCATTTTTCTAAGAAAAATGAGTTCTGATGTCAATCCTTTGGCTTGTGTAAAACTTTGCTGTAAAAAATGTGACATCCTTGCCAAATTCAGAATGTTTTGCTAGGGTTGCTGATATTTTACAATCTTCATGCACACTTGTCTAGATGACATTGTTGTGGCTGCTTGCTACTATATTGACATCTCTGAATACCTCTGCAACATGCTACAAACTGTGTGAGATCTCCAGCTAGCTTGGTCAACTTGGGCATCCTGAGGCAGTGTAGCAACTGCCTCATGTTCACTGACAGCCCTCTACTCCTAGTCCACACAAACTCGGCAAGAGAGATGCAACTAATCAAGAACCTTGAATCCATGCTGTCTCACACCAAGTCAGTACATATATGACAAGCAGGTTGTCATCATGCATACCTCACCTCCTACTCCACCTAAACCCATGTCACACATACTACATATGTGGAGGTCCTCACCAGAAACCTACCTAAACACGAGAGACCTCCCAAAAACAAACATGCTACACACACTTCCTCTGCTGAACACAATACACATAATAGCTCATGCACTAGTGTCTCAACTGTTAAGACCTTAAGGCAAACCACAAAACGAGACAGTTATAGGGGATTCCATCGTGAGAGACACATCCCTCACCAGGCTGAATAAGGAAAAGGTCACAGTCCTCTGTCAAGTCCCATGATACCCCCACATCACACGCACTCAAGTCTCAACAGGTACTGTTATGACTTCGTCATAGTCCATGTTGGTGTGAATTACTTCAGATGTACCTCTCTGGACTATATGGAGAGAGACATGACTGAGCTCTTTGACTGTGTCTCTCAGGCAAGTATGTCTCTAGTCTTGAGCAGCATTTTACCTTCACCTAGGATGATGCCTCAGTACAAACAAAATTAACTTCAGTAAGGCTTTAGTGTCTGGTGTCATTCTGAGGGGCTCCAGTATCTGTCAACTTGGGATGACATGATCGACAGACCTCAATGCTTTGCCAGAGATTGTCTTCATCTGTCACCCCTGGGATTTTGGCTACTGGCTAAGGCACTTGCCACCCCCATAGTGCCTTTTTTAGGCAGTGTCGCAAGGACAAAATTCCCGGTGTAAAAACTCCATCTAAAAACCTCAAGGTTATGCTGCTAAATGCTAGGAGTCTTAACATGAAACTGCACTCAATGGAAGCAGTCCTCACCTTGAAAGATGCCAACGTTTGCAGTCATGGTTCAAGGCTGTGGAGAACACCCCAGCCATACTGGGTTTACACCTCTTTCCACACATTCAGACCACAAACTGAAGGCGTGTAAACTAAAGGAGGCGGTGTATCAATATTCATTAAAGATGATTACACCTCCAGATTGGTTAAACGGTACGATTCCCTGGAGATGCTTCAGGTGCAATTAACTTGTTGGTAGGACACCTGTTTGCTAGGTACAGGGCCCCTTCATGAATCAGAACACCCACTCTGCCTGTTTGGATCTACTTGAGTCTATCAAGATGCACCCAAACACCATGGTTTTGGGTGACTAACTTACCCATACATTGACTGGGTAAATTACTCATGCTCAAAGGTTCCTCAACTTTAACTGCAGTGCCATAGACTATCTGGTTGACACCCCCTAAGGTATGTCAACATCCTGGATCTGGTGCTTACCAATGTGGCAGACCACTGTAGCACCCCCACTGTTGTCTTCTGTGGTGAGATCTGACCACAAATCTGTTTCATTTGAAGTAACTTTCACACCTGACCCCCACCCCCCGACCCCCACCCCCAGCAGCAACTAAACAAAAAAATTCTCCAAAGCAAATTATAACCTGTTACAATATGGTATAAATAGCACCACTACAGCTCCTCCCAAAGAAACAGGCAACTATGCATTGTTGTACACCGATGCTTTATACAAACACCCATAACTGCATTGACTTGGCCGTACCCGACAGGACCAAAACAAGCTCGTTAAGGAAAAGCAAACCTACCTGGTGGACAATTGCCATTAACAGGCTTTACAATAAGTGGAAGAAATTGCTATCCTAAGATTGAGCCTTAAACTGGAAACCCTCCCTCCTCAACATAAGCAAATAAGACTTTTTGTGAAGTCCTCCAAAGCATTCTATGAATCCAAATTAGCTTCCTCAACTAAAGACAACCATAAGGCATTCTTTTATTTACATCCTTAACCTAAAAGGAAAGGCTCAGATTTGTGCCAAACTTGTAATGATACCACATATACTGGGCCTATAGATATAGCTAACCTGTTGGCCTACAGGTTCTGTGAAAACTTCACTCCCTTGTCCCTGCCATGCATACCCCATGACATCCCTACCTCCTGTCCCCCCCCTACCTTGTATCTCTAAACAGCAGGTCATAGATGCCCCCTCAGGTAAAAGAAAAAGCATTTATGGGACCTGATAACATCCTAGGCTGCATCCTACATGGGCTCCAACAAGAATTAGCAACACTGTTGGGTACTCTTTCAATCGTAATCTAAGCACTGGCGTCATCCTAGGTGAATGGAAAATAGCCACCATTATTCTGTTGCACAAAGGTGGTGCTTCCGCTGACCCCAGGAACTATAGACCTTCTAGCCTTATCTGCAAGGCCATAGACCGAATCATGGACCTTCGCAAAGATGTAATCTCCAAACACTTGACCCTACTCAGTTTAGATTTGTCAAAGGGAGATCATGCCTGTTAAACCTGGAGAACATCTATGAGACAGTCACCAAAGCCCTGGAGGAGGGGAAATCTGTGCGTACAGCCTACCTAGACTTAGCCAAGGCTTTTGACACTATCCCACACTTGGGCATCATTGATAAACTCACCCAACTAGGTACAAGCCTTTATATCGTTAGATGGGTCGCTAACTGGCTCACTGACAGAGCCCGTATAGTCAGAGTAGTGGAATCCACCTCCAATAGCAGACCTGTAACCAGTGTCAGTCCTGGGACCTGTATTGTGTGGAATTTGTTTCTCTGTAGCACAAGCAAAAACTGTCTGTGGCTGACAGTTTGACCTCAAACTGGGAGCAGTCATAGAATCTACAAATGTCAGTGTCCTACAAGAGTCTTAAATGATTGGTGCCAAAGTCATGGCCTAAAACTCAATGCAAAAAAAATGTCCCTTTCCGTAAGGGCGATGTTCTGCTAACTACCACATCCATAGCAAGACCTTTAAGTACGCACTCAGTGCTGAGACACCTGGGCACACATTTGGTCAGCACCCTTACCTTTCACCATCATGTCTCCACAGTGGTAAGAAGGGCATCCTTCATTAGGGTACAGATCAGAGCTATTCAATTAAAAAAAAAAAAAAAAAAAGACTGCTTCCATAGACCATCTGAAATGGGCAGTGACTTGCAGCGCTATCACTCTAAATGGAGGGCGAAACTCCTTTATGATATCTGCTGTGTTACAGGGACTCCATTTTGGGTGAATCTGACGTATTTGTAGTGTGCAAGAATATTAAAATAGGATGGAAAAGTAATTAATTTTTTTTGTAGGTGCTGTTCCACCAGACCTTCCCCGTGACTGCCTGCTATCGGGCCCTGACCTGATCAAATGATCCATTTTGTTCCTGTGATCACACCATGCAGCATACCTCCCATCACCCTTGTCATTCAGGAGCATTTCATTTATTATTGTTGCTGTCCATTTGTTAAGCAGGTTAGTGCTCTGGACGGACACTATTGTACCTTTTCAGGTGTAACCCAAGAGGACTGTTTGGTTAAGTGACTTGCTTAGTCATACAGTAGCAAAGGAGATAAGGAACTCTAACCTAGATAGCAAAAACAGCTCATTAACTGTTCAAAGCGTTAATCCTGTGTACTAGCTGTCATCATTTGATCTCTGCTGGTGTCAAGTGCTGCAGGTGGTGAGAGATGGAACTCTGTATCCTGGACTGCAGAAAATAGTTCATTAACAATTCAGAGCTTTAATTTTGTTTGCTGGCCGTCGTCCATTGACCTGTGCTGATGTCTGGTGATGGAGGTGAAAGCTGAAAGGTAGAGGGCCCACAATCCAGGAAGCAATAGGTTTTTTTTTTTGCCTGATACCCCACCCCAAATATTCTGGTGTTCAGGGTAGAAAAAATGCTATTTAGCAGCAGTATACTGTGATGTGCATTACTGAGTGTGCCTCTAAATTTGGCTACTATAATTGCTTGGCATGGCCACAAACATGGTACTTATTGTTTTAGCATTACCTACCTCTGTTACAAGTTGGTATGGCAGCAGATTTTCACATCAACCCACTTTAAGATGGGCAGGATGATTTATCCAGTACCCAGGCCTTGTAATCAAAACCAGGCTATGAGTTGCTGCTGTGGCTTTATCCTTAAAACTTATGCAGTTTGCATTTGCCAAAAGTCAGTAGTAAAAGACTAAAATGGTGGTTATCTTGGTTGTGTATGGCCCTTTTTATTTGATAAAATCTAACCCAGTTTTGTCCCAGAGTTCCTAGGACGCCTGTATTTTGGGATATGTTAATACTCTGTCCATCAGAGACATGAGGGCCAGACAGGGTGAATTTGAGATTTCCCATCCAGTGATCAAGGTTTCTTTTGAACAGTGTCGGGGTTGAACTGTTTCACATGGATGGTGATCTTATTCCAAAGTTTGGGGATCCTTTGAGACAATTTGGTCCCTCCAGCAACATTCTTTTATGATGCAGACAAAGTTCAGGTCCTTGGATCTAGTGTTTGTTTTTTGGATGGCCAAGTGATCCATTTTGTTAGGCATAGATTGCCTCTCAGTAACCTCTTGGAGGCTGAGCACAGAGGGGAAGAACCTTAAGGTGATCTGTGTAGGCAGGGTACTCCTATCCAGGATTCTTGTAGTGAGGAACATTTGGAGGCATTCCATCTGTTGCAAGTGCCTGGCTAAGTGCATGGCAATGGGGGGCATTGTACTCAATGATCAGTCTAATAAGGACTGAGTAGAGTGGTACTATTACTTCCTTAGACCTGGATGCTATACCCTTGCTTATGAGTTTTGTGTTATAGAATGATTTTCTTACTATCTTGGCTGCAAATACATCAAACACTAGATTGTCTACTGTGTTCCCAGATCCCTAACTACGGAGTCAACTGTTGGGGATGTTTTAGTAATTAGATTGGATGGACACTTTCCCAAAGGGCACTAAAATGCATTTCTTTGCATTGTAGTTTGCAGATCCTCATCCATACTTTTGCTTTGGTGTCAGAGTTGCCAAATGAGTAGCTTTGCTTACTCCTCTGTGACTGGTAGTTATCACCTCACAGCTCTGGTAAAGTTAGATAAAATTAAACGGTGGAATTTTACATACTGTGCTTATGTTTTTAATCCATATAACTAGAAAATTATTTCATTGGCTAAAATGAGAATTCTTACTGTTATGTAGTGTTGCAGTAGAACTCATCCATCTTAATCAGAAAATTTCTCCAATAACTGTGCTGTTGGGAAAATAGTTGTAAATGTAGCTATTCTGTGTTTACCATTTTACAAGACATTATTTTTGACAAGGAATTGGGGAAGTAACAGTGAAGATATAAAGACTTTATTGTAAATCAAAAACTTGACTACAGGAATCCGTTTGTTACAGACCATCATAATTCAGTGCACTGCAGTTCAAGTCTTTGCTGAAGCACAGTTTGATTCAGAACCTTCATTATCTGTGCATGAACAAATTAAGCTATGTATTTTTGGTAAAAGGGGTTGAGTTTTAGATGAGTATCAACAGGTAGAGGAACTATAGCTACGATTCCCTTCCCTGTATTTATTTCTAGTGATTGAGGTCTTTGCTATAGAAAAGTATATAAATTCTTGGAGGAGAGGGGGATGGCAGGAGTCTCTGAACTCCTGCCATGACAGGCACGCATGGTGCATTTACTATGTAACAGCTTAGTACAGTACTTCCAGTCACTCCATTTATGATTCATCTGCACCAGTAAAAGGTGTTGCATTGAGGCTTTCAGTTAATTCTTTCAACTAAGCTCTCATTCTCCTGATCATTTAAATAAGCATGCTTTTACAAGGTCTGCTTCATCTACAGTGGAAATAGCAACAGATCAGAAAAATAGTAACCATAGGTCTAAGAAAGGTGCTTTTTTTCCAGGAAGGAGTTTCTTTCCATATCTTTATAAAATTTACTGCCCAAACCCCTGAAGTCAGAATTGATGTGTTTATGTACATATTTATTTATATTTGTTTGCCAGGGTAGTGCGTTGATCAATTTCAGGCTCAGCCTGGGTGAAATACAAAACCTTTCGCAGACAAAAATATAGAGTAATTCAGACTAATTACATAGAAAATAAATGTGTGTATTTTAGTAAACATGCACAATGCAATTTAAGCTAATTAAGGAGAAGGTGACTGGAGATTTACCTTATCCTGTACCAAAACATTACAGTGTTTGTAGAGCCCATTTAGTGCCAGGATAGGCTTCAGCTATCCTGCACTGCAACCTGGAGATGTAGATTTATTAGAGAATGCATTAATGATAGAGGAAGGCGGTATAAGTATTAAGCAGTTTAAAAGAATTAAGTGTGAAATATGGGTTGAGCTGGCAAGTTGTTAAAATATAGGTGGATTTAGAGGGTGGTAGAATTGGGATTTGGGAAGCGATTGAGGGGATAAGGGGAAGAGAGCAGTGCATGGAATATGTAGGTTGGGAGGGACGTCTAGAGCTTTGCTTGTAAATAGATTAGATCAGTCAGAGATTTGACGGATAATTAGAATAGAAAAGATGTGTAGACATGGTGCAGGACTTGAGTAAACTGTCATTTGGGATGTACATGGTAGAAGACCAGGATGAAACTTGAGGGGGGCTGCTGCAAAGAGTATATATGTTGGAGTTGTGGACCACTGGGTTCAGGGATGTGGCTTTGTGAGAGAAGGTATGAGAAAGGTGACGTAGGACAAGTGGGAAGGAGGTTAAGGTTTAGTATTTTTTTCTTTTCATCTCATGGGAGTTACTGTTAGGCTAGTCAGTTTGTTGTGCTGCTGATGGATGAAGGGTAGTGATGACAGAGAACTGGAACAAAGGTCAGTTGTAAAAGATAACAGTATAGGAAAAGGGTGTTGGGAAGATTGTGTAAGTTGATGGCTGTTGGAGGCCATTGAAGGGGTGTTGGCTGCTCTTAAGATAATACGAGCTTGATACTGAAAGGTTTGGAAGCAGGGCAACTGATCGCTTCACTTGTGATCACAGATGTGCAACAGCACAAGAATGCAAAAAGCATTTGAAAACAAAGTTATCAAAAATGTTTTGCTGTATGCAGGGAAGAAGTCCCCCTTCAGCCTTAATTGAGAGGCTGGACTCCTTAAATACTACTGTTAACTACAAAGTCGCTCTACTGTACTTAAAGGAAAACACACAGTACACTGGTGATTCAACCTTCCAGGAAAAAGCCTAGCAGTTGCACTGTAGTGATTCCCAAATTGTCAGTCTCTAGTGTTTTGTGAAAAGCCTGGTTCCCAGGGGTATGTGGTGGTTTATTGGCAGGATGTCTACCTTGTAAATCCGCCTTTGGTCATGACTGAGGCATTTTTGGGCACAATGGTGGTTTAGTGATCTGTACCTCACTGTTTACTCTCCAGTCACTGTTTTTGTTTTGCATGTTCTCGTGTCTGTGTGGGTTTTACTCTACCTTATGAAACATTCTGATTGACTACTAAATAGTCCATAAATGAGTCCATAAATGTTTACCCATTTTCTATGTTTAGATCACTGTTGGAGTAATTCTTAATACTGGGACCTCACTGCTACACATCTGTGATGTCCGATCTGACTTCTAGAGCTCCGAAACTGTAAGCATGGGATAGCGTACTGCCAGCATTTGGTACATCCATACATTGTAATGTAAAGGTGGCATTCACCCTACAGTTCAGTAATTTGCACCAGTTCATGCAGATGCCCCATTTTGTCTTGTGCCCAGTTCTAAGTATCAGTATAATTACATGATTGTTCAGCTTCAATGCTCAAGAGAAATAAGTACTTGTAGGAAACCTTTACTATAGCTTATTTTTGTGTCTTGTATTCATTGATTGCGTCTTTACACAGTGTTCTGACTGGGTCCAAAAGCTAGAGATTCATCTGTGATAGATTAGACACAAAGATTGTCACAGTCACTGTGTGTTACAGGCTCTGACAGTGATGTCAAGGAATATTTGCCTGGGATCAACACCTAAGACCATTTTGGAGTAGATTGCACACCCTCTGGAAATACCTTGAATGGAGGAGGCTCAAGACCTTAGTGTTCAGCTAAGGTGCTTGCTGGTAAGTAATCTTCCGCCAAACCTCCTGGTGAAAAAGAAGCTAAGTATGAGGGCAGATAGGGATGTGGCAACCATGGCATCTAGTGCTCTAATCTATCTGAGGATGTTAGTTCTGGTTAGACACTTTCACATTCCCCTGGAGCAAACACCTACTTTTATTAAGAGCACTAGGGATTTCCTTTAGAGGCTGTGCCTGCAGACTCAAACATATTTTGTCTTTCTGTTCTCATGTTGCAGTATTCTTACTTGTAGGATATCCTTTTCTTCAGGCAACTGGAACATCTGGCTTGTATACCAAAGCTTAAGCCTGGCTGTTGTAAGATGCATGGAACTTCACATGTAGGGACCATAAACTGTGGGCCATAAATGTGACGTCTGCACACACACACACTTCAGAACTTCCCTGCTACAGTCGAATGTCAGCTTGTTCATTCTGCTCCGCGCTGTCTGTCTTAAGATAAGTGCCCCGTTTGGGTATCTTTCCTGATTTTTTTTTTTTTTTTTTTTTTTAAGCTTAGTTTGCTGTATATCTGTTAGCCGATTCCATCCATGTCATCTAGGAAGGGAAAATGCAAGTGCAGTCAGCAAATTCTGCACAAAGATGCACACAACCTCTGCTTGTTTTGCTTAGGGGTGTTCCATGAGCAGAGTGTAAAATCTGCCAGTTTGTCCCCAAGACCCTTCATAGCTATCTGGCAGCCCTCAAACTGTTTGTCGACAACCAACGCCTGAAGTACATTGCCCTCGGTATGGATGCTGAATCAGCAGTCCAGGTGGAGCTGCCTAAAAAGGCCAAGGTCTCTAGGCCTGACAATGCACCTCCGACTTCAGACATCCTGCCAGCTTCAGGTCTAGGGGCTGAGGAACGTCCGATAGGTTTGGCGACTTCAGCTGGTACCATTTCAGAAGCCACCCTTGTTTCTCCAGCCAGCATGTCTATGGAGGTTTCTGCGATGTTGGGGGGAGGACCCGACTCACCTGTATGGCTGAAAGCTGCTTCCAAGGAAGCTACTATCACCCTAGGCCTAATGTCTGATACCAGGCCTTTAGAGACTCGGACATCTCAAGACTCCTTCTCTCAAAAGAAAACAAGACTAGGCATTTTTCTCTCCCACCTGGAGATCAGCCTGACTGGCCAGCATTTTCTTTGTCACTCTTTCAGGTCGTTATGGCCCTGAGGCCTCTCAAACTCCTGCCTTGCCAACTCTAAGCCGCAGGCCTGCCTCTGCTAGCTCCATACCACCTCCACAGACTCGAAGATTCTTCCTCCTCCTCTGTCTCCCACTTATGCCTCCCAGTTGACCTCTACCCTGGAAAACTGCTCCTCAGATGAGGACTCCCCACCAGAAGACAACCTTTGGGGAAACTGTCTCCAAAATAAGAGAATGTCTCAAGTGGGAGTCTACCCAAATAACAAAAGTGCAGAAGAGATGCTTCGAGCATCTACAGATGGAGTCCCCTTCTCCCTCTGCTATTCCTCCTGTGATTCCTGCATACTCGTACTTTTCACCTTTGCCTCTGCTTCCAAGACCCCAGAATCTCAGCCACCAGCTCCAAAAAGGCCAGACAGGTTCTATAAGGTACCTGATGATTAGAAATACCTCATCAAACCTCCCATGGCAGACCCTGCTGTGATTGCTGTGGCAGCTGACAGTCTAGGCAGATCCCATCCTCTTCTCTGCTGCCATCTGATAAGAACAGTTGGGTGATGGACAGGCTAGGAAAGATTTACACTTCTCAACCCTGGCCTTTAGTGCAATCATTTACCAGACTCTTACATTAAAGTATGCCCTAGATCTAGTTTCCCAGGCCTCTAGTCTACTCTCCACTATGCATGACTCCTCAACTAAGCCGCAAGTTGCCTCAAAACTTTCCTTAGCAACACAAGTAGCCAGGCATTCAGTAAAATGCAGCTACGATACTGCTGAAGCCTCAGCCAGGTCAGCTGCATCTGCTTCTGTCTTGCATATAGGTATCAGTGGCTCAGACTTCAACCTCTGCCAGATGACTTCAAAAACAAGATCTTTGACACCCCCTGGACAGCAAGTTCCTTTTTGGTAAGCAATCTGCAGGAAAAAAGCAAAGAACTCCAGGATCTAAAGCATCACCTGGTATCCCCAGCTCCTAAATTCTGTAGGAACTGCATGGCAAAACAGAGCTTTGTTAGAAGGGCACCTACACCCTACTCTTTTTCAAAGTCCAGGAAAGGGCCCAGAAAACCCTCATTCACTAGAACTAGCTCCTTTCACACTACTCCCAGGCAGCCTTTTCCAGACAAACCTAACAACGCGTGACTGCTTAAATACCCTTCACCATCTCCCCACCTCTCTCACTGTCTTCCCCAGTGGTAACAGATTGCCTCAGACTGCTGGGTTCTATCAATAGTGAAAAAAGGGTTATTTCATGACCTGGCAGGAGAAGCCTTTTCTAAAAGGCATTATCCCACCGTCCAAAAAAAAAAAAAAAGGTCCACCTGATACCCTAGTCATTCAGGATTTGCTATTACAAGGAACAATAGAGAGGGTTCCACCAGGCAAGAGGGTCAAGGTTTTTATTCCAGACTCTTCCTGGTTCCAAAAAAGGATGGCCCATGGAGGCCAGTCCTGGACCTGCCCCCGCTAAACCCCTTCCTGTATGTACCTTCCTTCTGCATGCTATCCCTGCAAACCCTTCTTCCACTTTTGATACCCAGGGCCTTTATGGCCTCTCTGGACTGAGAGATGCATCTTCACATCCCTATCCACCCATACTTTGAGACTCCTATGTTTTGTACTGCTATCCTCACACTATCAATTTACTGCCTTGCCCTATGGCTTACTTACAGCACCAATGGTATTTACAAAGTGTCTAGCCCCAGCAGTAGCCTTCTGCAGAATAAAAGGCATAAAAATCTTCCCATACTCTGACCTCATCCAAGCAGAAAAAAAAACACTCTTCAGAGACACCTGTAATTCACTGTTTCTCTCCTAGGAAGACTGGGTTTCACACACAACCTACTAAAGTCCTTCCTCACTCCATCCCAAGACCAAATCTTCTCTGGTTGCAGAATGACAGATCTGATGAAGGCCTTTCTCTAACCAGCCATTTCCAAAATTTACTCCTCCTCACTCACATGGGAATTTCTTCGACTTCTGGGTTTGACAGCCACTTTCCCATGGTGCCCCTTGCCAGACTACACTTGAGGAAGCTCCATTAGTACTTGAATGTCTGGTCCCAACGCAACCACCCATTGGACTTTCAGGTGTCCTTCTTACTCTGTCTGAAACCAGAGTTAAGGTGGTGGATTCACCAAATCCTACAGAATCCAGGACTCCCACTACAGCCCATCAAGACAGTTCAACACGTGTACATAGATCTGGGATGGGGGGGCCCCCACAATGAATGGCCTTCAGGTATAAGGTCAGTGGGAGCCTGCCCTCCAGAAAAAAAAAAAAACGCATCAATGTGAGGGAAATGAATGCTGCTCTTCTAGCTCTGAAGACTCTCCTCCCTCTTCCCACACCCATGATCCCTCCAAGTCTTCAGGCAATACCACAGTGATGCGGTACATCAACAAGCAGGGGGGGAACCAGATCCTAATTACTGTGCAGGCTGGCCATACAAGCATGGGAGTTGTCCACTCCATCCAATGTAACATTACAGGCGATCTGCATCCCATCATAAGGCAAACATCTGGCAGATGCCCTCAGCAGATCAGATGTTTTCTTAGACATTACCCACCAGTGGGGCACTCCTGCCAAGGAGCAGATCTGTTTTCCTCCCCTCAGAACAGACAACTTTGGCTATTCTCAAGGCTCCCTTCACAATCTCCTGGAAGGGAATGTTCCTGTATGCTTTCCCCCCTTCCCTCTTGTACAGAATGTCCTGCTGAAAAATTCAGTGGGACAAACCAAAAGTCTTGCTGGTGACCCCCCATTGACCAAGGCAGCATTGGTTTCCCCCCTTTTTTTTATCATCTCTTGCCAGGGGCAGTCACCGCAAGTTGCTTCACAAGGCGGACCATTTCACAACAGAAGAGCTCTCATTCATCCTCACCTGTAAACCCCCAACCTTACCCTGTGGGTGATAAACTTCTGATCTCTTTCAGACACCTTTACTCAGAGGATTGTGCTATCTGTCCTGCAGGAGGCCAGGAAACCTACTACTAGGAGAGCCTATTTAACAAAATGGAAAAGGTTCTCCGCCTGGTGTCTTCAAAGGCAAGTAGACCCCTTCCATGCAGATGTACCTCTAGTTTTGGCTTGTGTGAGTTCCTAAAATCTGAACTTTCATACTCTTCAGTGAAAGTCCACTTATTAGACATTTCAGCCTGCTTACCTCTAGATCCACCTCTGTCATCAAGATTAGAGGTGAAGCTGTTTCTTAAGGGGGTCCTGCCCATCAGACCACCAAGGAAACCTATTGCCCCCTTGGGATTTGAGTTTTGTTCTAGGAAAATTTACTTCTTCCCACTTCGAACCTTCAGCTTCCACTTTGAAGATGTCTACCTGGAAAACTGTCTTGTTGGTAGCCCTCACTTCAGACAGAAAGGGTCTCAGAGCTACAAGCACATATGGCTACTCCACCTTACACCATTCTCCATAAAGACAGGGCCTGTCTTCGTACTAACCCCTCCTTCACGCCCAAAGTGGTCAATCTATTCACTTACCTTCTTTCCTTCGCCACAAAATGACAGTGTGTGTGTGTGCTCCTTCTGTTAGTCTTCCATGATAAAGAATTACCCCACACAGAGCCCACTCCACCAGAGCGGTGTCCTTCAGGGGCCTTTCTTAAAGGCCTTGAAACAGCCACTATCCTAGAGGCAGCTACATGGTCTTCTGTACATACTTTCAATAAACACTAGAAATTGGATAACTTCTCCAGAGCTAGGGCAGGATTTGCAAAAGCCATCCTCGAGACTGCTTCTTCTTCCTTCACCTTTTTCTGTGCATAAGTTGCGGTACTCTCCCACAAGTGAGAATACTGCAATATGAGAATAGAAGGACATAGATTAGTTGTGTAAAATCTTACCATAACCATAGATGTCTTTCTCTTCCATGTTGCAGTATTCCTTCCCCCTAGAGGACCTTTTCCCTATCTGGATGGCATCCTTCAGCTACCCTTAGACTATTGTCCGACTGGGCTTTCAGTTCTGAGGTCTGAGTGTAGATGTCGCATTTATGGCCTGCAGTTTATGGTTCCTGTGTGTGACATCCCACGTACCTTACAGCAGCAAGGCTTAAGCTTTGGTATATGAGCCGGACATTCAGGTCTCCTGAGGCTGAGGATATCCCACAAGTGAGAATACTGCAACATGGAAGAGAAGGACATCGATAGTTATAGTAATATTTTACACAACTAATCTTTACTCAGCAGATGTCCAATCCTGGGCATGTGCAGTGGAGTACTGGGTTGTTTTAAAGAAGAAAATGGGATACCTAGAATTCCATTTAAGAGACTGAAGGCTTAGGTATGGCAGTTCAGCTTTCCTGAGAAGAAGAAAGGACTTCCAGAGATGTCCACTTAAAAAGAACCCAGAAAACAATATTTATCTCAGTTTCCTGCCACCATACAAATGGCCACTTTTTCAGGCACCTGGTGGTTTTTCCACTGTTTACAAAGTTCACCTTGAAATAGCCTAAATTGGCTCTTGTCCTGCTTCCAGTACACATCCCAAAGATGGACGATAAGACTTGACAGATTTGGGAAGAAAAGTATACATGCCTTGCTTTTAGAACTAGCAAGGTACGTATAACCAAGTTTCAGATAGGCTGTCTTAGACTTTATAGAAGAGAAAATAGTGGAGGTGCCTTGGACTTTATAGAAGAGAAAATAGTGGAGGTGCCTGATGCTGATCTGAGAGCAAAATGGTTCATGTGGATATTATGCTGTGGATGCAGCAGAAACGTATGCTGATCTGAAGAGATGCATGGCTGTGGTTACAATGCCTACCAAAGATATGAGCACAGCTTCTTGATGCCCTCTTGATATGGACCTTCACTTTTGAAGCCCTGCATCAGTAATTTTCAAATAATGGAGGAAAGGAGTAAGGTAATGCAAGGGGTAAATTGGATTTTTTATCCCTCATGCCATGGTATGACAGGAATTACCCTTCCAAGCTTAGTCCTTTTTATCGTAGGTAAGACGAGTGCAAACCAGCAAAAAAGTAAGAGAGAACAGTTCAAGAGAAAATGGCAAGTAGATGGAAAGGATAAACATGGGGATGGGTGTGCACTAAGGCCCAGCCTTTTAACAGGGAACAACCATGACTACATGAGAATGATTCACCCCAGCCCCATCAGTGCCATAATTACATGCAGGAGCATTATATGCCTCTGTCTGAGAGCCCATAACAAAGGGCAAAAGGGTGCCACAGATTGCCAAAGGAGACAAGCTGCAGTGTAAAAAGACAGCAAAGATATTGTGCCAAGACTAAAATCTCCCGATTTCCCTATCCTGTTGGACTTCCTAGGAAGGGTCACTCTTCAAGAGCAAAATGAAGGCTTCATTCTAGGTTCTTTGTAACACCCAAAAATGAGGGCATATGGAGGCCCATCTTTGACTTGTCAAAGCTAAACACCTTCCTAAAAGTACTGAAATTCATGTTTCTGATCCTTCATATCTGCGCTCTCATGTTTCTAAAGGCCCTAATAGTCTCCTAGACTTAGATACTTGTATCCATGTTCCTATCCACCAGAACCACAGGCACTATCTCAGATTTTTCATAGGGAGCGGTCACTGTCAGTTTACTTCCTTTCCCTTTAGTTTAGCCACTAAACCAAGAGTATTTACAAAATCCCTGCCTGCATTGATTTCCTTTTGTAGAACCAGGGGCATTTGACTGCCTTATTCAGACACACTTGCAGGAAGAGGTGAGCAGGGCTGTGAACATAACCATGGAACTTTTTTACAGACCAGGGTTCACCCTAAACTTTCAGAAGTCAATCCTATTGCCTTCCTAAATAGTGGTCCTTTTAGTCTACCCGATAGCATCCATACTCAACAAATGCAGAGCCTTCTGTCTTATTTTCACTATCTGGCAGGACATAAGTAAACTACAGCAAGAGAGTACTTCAGGGCTCAAGGAATCATGGCATCCACTATACTAGTATCTGAAGCTCAACCACTTGTGTAAAAGCTTCAGTGATATCCAAGGGCTACTTTTGCTCAGCACTCCCAGTTATTAGAAAAAAATATTCCTTTCTGTCTGTACCCAGAGAATTGAAATAATGGGCCAGACAGAGCAGTTTCAACTTGGGGGGGGGGGGCTTTCTCCCTAGAAAGACCCAACCTGACCCTTAACAAGAGGTGCCTTAGATATTGCATGGGGAGCCTACAGTTGGATCTTCAAAGTACAGGGAGTATAGGATGCTTTCTAAAGGAAAAATATGTAAAGGAGATGTACGTTTCAAAGCTTTCAACCAGATTTGTAAAGAGGGTACCTTGCAGGTATTGATAAGCTAAGTACTACCGTGGTGTACACTTTTTGCAGATTAGCCAATACTGTTTTGGGACCTAACCTTAAAGTACAAAATGGACTGAAAAGGTAGTCTGCATACTCTCTCAGGACAATACTTTGGTGGTAAACTGAACAGATCAAAAGCAGATCCTCATGAATGGATATTCCAGGGAAGTTTTCCCAAAACTAGTGTACAGGTGGGGGTGCACCTTAAATAGACCTGTTTGTTTTAACTGCCTGTTGCCTAGAGTTGCAGATGTTCATCGTGTTACCCTGCTGCAGTCATCACACTTGGGGTTATCCTGTCGTCAGGCGGTCCCGCAGTCGACCTGAATTCCAAAGTCTTGGTCCGGCGTCGCCTCTTCCCTGACGTCAGTGCGCCAGGGGTATATATAATGCAACCGATACCATTTTCTTCAGTCTTTCTTGCCGCGCGGTGCCCGAAGCAGAAGCAGTTCGCAAGTGCCGGTCGGCCGATTCCTGAGATTTTCGAATTTCAGACCGAAGTCTTCTATAAAGCTACGTACCCCATTGGGGAAACTTTTCTTGCCTCGGACCGATGTCAGAAAAAGTTAACAATTGTGTTTCTTGTGGGAAGCAAATACCTCATAAGGATTTTCATTCTTATTGCATACCTTGCCTAAGCCCAGACCACAACGTCACTTTCTGTCAGTTTTGTGCTAGGTTTAATAAGCATACTATTAAAAGACGCTTTGATTTTGCACGACACTAATTCGGTAGGAAATTTAACGACAACATGCCGTTGGAGCAACCGACTACCGGCGTGCACAAAACACGCAGGGATAAGGACAGGCAGCCCAGGCCTAAGCCAGATTCCGAGGCCTCGGCTGATCCGGTCTGCAGTTCTCTGGTCCTCAGTGAGGCTCCGATGCAACCCCTGACTACCGCAGATCTGGAACCCGAGACCGCTATGGAAATTTTGACGGAATGTACCAGGCCGCCGCAGCCTTTTACTTCAGGCCCTGACGACAACTTTGCTTCAAAAGATGTCAGTGCTACAGAAACGCCATCAGTTTCTGATGGCGTTTTCAGACCGACAAAACGTTTTCTAAGTTGAAGACTCCTTCTAAAATTAAAAGGAATGCACTTCAGTCTCCTGTTCAAGGCCCTATGCCTAAGAAACAGATGCTCAAAATGGCTGAAGATTTGATTTCTTTAATCAGGGGTTCACAGCCCCCTCCTGACAAAAGGCCCAGACAAGAGGAAGATTTTGCTTCCTCTGAGCAAATGTCCATTTCTTCAGACTCCTCCGAGGACCAAGACTATTCCTTCTCTCCTTATGAAGATTCTGATGCTGAGGACTCTATTCCCTCAGCTTCTCCTCCTGAAGACTACTCCTTTCGGGAAACTTTTCACGCTATGAGGGAACATTTTCACTGGGAAGGTCAAGACTACTCTGATTCAAAGAAAAGGCTCAGAGAGTTTCTTTTACTCCCCCAACACAGACCACTTGCCATCCCACCAGTTTTGGACATTGTGGATGATGTCTATTTAGAATCCAGTTTCAACCCAGACTCTCTACCTCCTGCTCCGGCTAAGCCTGACAGATACTACAGAGTGCCTGATTCCCACAAATTTCTTTACAAAAACCCAGTAGCTGACCCAGAGACCATCTCCCAGGGTCCCAAGGGGGCTAAGGCTTCTATGGCTAAAAACCCAGTACCTTCTGAGAGGGATTCCAGAGCACTAGATAGGTGGGGGAAAAAGGTTTACACCTCAGCCACACTAGCTATGAGGGCACTGAATTGTCAATTTCATATGCTTAAGTATCAGCAATTTCTAATCTCTCAGTTAAAGCAAATAATAACCACTCTTCCTCAACAATCTGAATTGAAAGTAGTACAGGATCTGTTGCACGCCACTAAGCAGGTGGGCAAACATACCTTACAATGTGGGTTTGATTCTTTGGAGGCCTCCTGCATAGCAGCTGTCACTGGGTCTGTTATTTTTTTTTTTTTTCAAATAATTCTTTTATTTTTCAAAGTATGGTACAATGCAAACTGGGTGAGGAAATACATTACAGTTATACACATTAGAATGCAATGTTGGATTATTACAGAAAATAGTGAGTAGCCACATAGTATAGCAATGATACATATGAGAATGATAGGTACAGCACAATGAGAGCATTGTAATCCATTTACCCAAAACCAAAAAACAAATATATACAATATTTACAACCAAGAGTGCTACGTTCCTCCGTAGTGGTAATGCAGAAGTATAATAAAAAATTGGGTTGGCTGTGGTTCTCCGGTATATTAACAGGAATATGGATAGCTTTTGTGCACAAGATGTGAATGAGGAGTCATTCAGTATGAATCACATCTATAAGTTTCTTCCATAATTTGCCAAAATAAGCTCTCTTTTTGGGGCCCTTTATAATGAATTTATGAGCTGAGATGTGTTTGAAAGCCATCTCTTTAAAACCATTCCAACTAAGTTTGGTGCGATCTAACCAGTTTTTAGTGATATATAGCTTAATAAGTGAACAGAGAATAATTAAAATGTGAAGTTGTACTTTAGGTATTACGGAGGTATGGATATGGAGAATGGCTGTTTCCCATGACAGGGTTGAGGTGTAGTAACCCATTTTTTGTAAACGAACTTTTAGAGAACACCAGAGTTTGTAAGAGTGGTTGCAATACCACATAATGTGTAGTAGATCCGCTCTCGGATGGGAGCAGCATGTACACGAGGGGGATGAGTTGGGGTTAAATTTATTGAGTATTACAGGAGTGAAGTAGGAATTGTTGTTTAGCATCAGTTGGGTGTATAAGAGTTTTTAAAAAGGAGAGTTCTAAAGTAGATTTTATAGCTGAGAGTTTTGGTCCTCTGAGATAGGAGACCCAACTGTGTTCCAATAGTTGGAAAAGAGACAGTTTGAGTTGTATAGCACCTTATTCAATAGTTTGTAAGAGGATGAGATTGTTTTTTAGTGCTTGATATTAAGATATGATTTCAATTAATTTGTTGATTTCCTGAGGGTTAGGGGGAGGATTAAAATGTTGTGCAAGTAAAACTTCTCTTAGTTGTCGAAGAATCACTGTGTATTTGTTATTGGTTCCAAGAATTAATCGTAGCTCAGGGATAGATTTTGAACTATGTTTGAGGATGTCCCAAACATTGAGGTCTTTAATGCGAGGAAATTTAGTAAGGTCCAACGTCATATTGTTGATTTTGATGTTTGGATTTTGATGAAGTGGTTGGAGCAGGGGTAGGGTATTTTCCATGTTGATGTCTTTAATGAGTTTTTGGAAAAGCCTAATTTTATGTTTCAGAGAATGTGCTAAATTACAATTGTTTATAGAGAGAGTGGAAAGGAATGGAATAGCCTGAGGATTAATTTTGTTAGAGATAATATGATGATGCCATATTTTCAACCATGCTGGAGAGTGGGTTTGATTTTTGCTGCTAAAGTTTGAGATAGACCAGACTCTGTTTGAGCAGATGATCTTGTAGTACAGTTGAAAGTTTGGAAGGCCCAACCCCCCTTTCTCCTTAGGATAAGTTAATTTAGAGTAAGAGATCCTGACTGACTTCGGGAACCAGATGAACCTAGCTAGATCTTTTTCAATTTTGGAAAAGAAGTTATTAAATACTTCTATATCCGAGGCGTTGAATTGATATAAGAGTCTGGGTAAGACATTCATTTTCACTATTGCTACTTTGGACAAGAAAGCTAAATTCATAAGTTTCCATCTTTGTAAATCTTGCTGGATGATGGACCATGTTTTTAGTAGATTGTTTTGGAGCATGGAAGCTTGATTATGTTCAAAATGGATACCAAGATATTTAAGATTATATGTTATTTGTAAAGAGGACTGGGAAATAAAAAGATTTGTGGGAGTTAGGATTGATTGGGAAAATATGTGATTTTTTATTGTTAATTACGTAATCAGATGCGGAGGAAAAGTACTTAATGGCATCAAAGATTTTGGGTAGGTCTGAGTTGGGAAATTGGAAGTATAAATTTAAGTCATCTGCAAAAGCTGATAGTGCAACATGTGTGTTTAGAATTTTAGGGATGTTGTGGTGTGTATTCTGCGCAATATATAAGAAGAAAGGCTCGATAAAAATGTTAAAGAGAAAGGGTGAGAGTGGGCAACCCTGTCTAGTTCCATTAGTAATCAATATTGGCTTGGATCTCTGTTTGTTTATATAGAGGTATGTGTGGGACTTTGTATAAAGTGTTCTGATTATATCCGAGAAGAATTTAGGTATATTGAAATGGGACAAGGTATCAAACAAAAAGTCCCAGTTGACTCTGTCGAAAGCTTTAGAGGCATCTAAGGTTAGGGCGTAGATTGGATTTTTGTCTTTTTTGGTCAATTGAATAAGGGAATCCAAGGTTAGGGTATTATCCCATGTGTGTCTATTACTCATAAAGCCAGCTTGGTCAGGGGATAATAAAGACGGGAGTATCTTTTGTAATCTATTAGCTAAGATAGCAGCAAGAATCTTAATGTCAACATTTATTAACGAAATTGGTCTGTAATTGTGCGGGTCTGCTCTGTCTTGTTTGTTTTTTAATAGTAAGATGGTTTTTGAGTTGTTCCAATGTAAGTCAGTAATACCCTCCTTAATGATACAGTTAAAGACCTTCCATAGGATAGAGGATATTTTTGGGCAAAAGGCTTTGTAAAAGTTAGTAGTGAAGCCATCAGGGCCCGGAGATTTGCCTCTTTTAAGATTGTTTATAATGTCATGTATTTCTTGGATGGTAATTGGCGCAGAGAGGACTGAGACTTGAGTTGGTTCAAGAGAGGGGAAGTTAATGGAGTTTAGAAAGGACTCCCTCTGGGGTTTTAAAACATCTTGTTTATTGCTACTATAAATATCTGAAAATAATTCAAAAAATAAGTGTATTATTTCAGAGTCTGAATTATAAATTTTCCTTGATACTGAAGAGTGGATATTCTGGGAGCACCGTTATTATTTTTAATATTCTTGCCAGAGTTCTTGAGGGAGTTTGGGCCCATTCAGAATATGTTGCAATACATTTTGTTCCTGTAGGGAAAAATTCTGTGAGTGCAGTTCTAGTAATTCTTTTGCGTGGAGTTGATCAATACTTCAGTTTTGGGTCTGGAGATAATCTCTGACTTTTTCTAAAGATGATAGTTTAAGGGATAGAGTATTTTCTTTTTAGTGTTGAGTTTTTAAGATAGGAAGCTTTGCTAATCAGAAAACCTCTCATTTCGCTTTGCAGGCCGCCCATTGAATGTCTGGGGGATTAGGGATTTTGTAAGATTGGTGTCGAGCCAACAACATATTATTAATTTTATTTAAAATATCTTTATTATTTAGTAGGTTATTGTTAAGGGTCCAGTTAGCGAATGTAAAACAGGCGTGTTGAATCTGATTTTAAGAGAGATTTTTGCATGGTCGGAGAGAGATCTGGGTTCGATATTAAAAGTATTTTTAAATTTAGATAGGGGTCCAAATCAGAATGAAGTCTAGTCGTGACCAAGATTTGTGACAGTTGGAATAGAAGGTATATAGATTTTCTTTGGTGAGATATTACTAAAAGTGATAGTGTCTACAAGATTAAAATCTGAGATAAGTTCCTCTAAGGCTATAGAAGCTTGGAAGTTATAGGAGGAGGATTTGCTGGTGCGATCTAGACTAGGATCAATTACCACATTCCAGTCCCCTCCTACTATAAATAAGTAATTTGGAAATGAGTTTAGTATGTTATAGATTTCTAGGATAAAGGTTTGTTGTTGAGAACAAGGACCATAAATGTTCATGAACATAACTGGTTTGGAGGAATCTGGGAGTGTAGAGGTGAAATAGCACCATCTGCCGTTTGTATCAGATTTATATTCATTGATAGGTTCCTGGAATTGTTTCTTAATTATAATGGCCACCCCCTTCGAGTTTGAGCTGTCACCAGCACTTATTATTGACCTGATCCATTTTCTATTTTTGTGTGTTCCCATTCTTTTCAGATAAGTGTGTTTCCTGGAGAAAGCTAATATTAGCCTGGGATTTAAACAGCAGGTGAAGAAACAGTTTTCTTTTAGCGGTATTTTGTAAGCCTTTAATGTTCCAAGAGTCAACGGCCCAACTCATGCGAATTAAAAACTACCGAAGTGTAGGGAGACATTATATATTTGGAGATTTAAAGTAATATTTGGGTAACATAATGTGTGTTTACTAGAACCTGCTTTGTGTCTGTAATAGGCTGAGAGGAATATGGAGAACCGTATCATAGCTGTATCAGTAAGCAGTTTGGATGAAGAGGAGGAAGTAGCACAATACTCCTTCTGACATGCCCCGGTGCCTACCCACCTGAACCCCATAGGCGAAGAAGTATAACAAATAACAAAAGAAAACCCTAACATTTCTATACATATATACATAAACATTCTCAACCAAAGGGTAATCAAACTAGGTCCCTAATACAATGCACATACAGCTACCGTATGTAAATGCTACACCTACTAGTTTGTCATGAAAGTATGACCTTATGTACATAGAACATGCGCTTGTAGGTCAAGCTCTTAAGCTTAATATATATGAGAGATGTAGATCTATACATCCTATATATAACAGACTTATTACAAGTATAAGCATTTCTTATTGAATATCACACACAGCAGGAAGGCTGTAGAAAAGGTATAAACCTAAAGCATTGTTAAGTTCGCCATAAACAAGAGTCTGAGACTAGTGAGATTGTCATTATGGCATACGTTGTAGATAGTTGAAAAACTAAACCAAATATGTAGTTGTGGTGTTGTTTGATGTTGTTTGGGCGGGAAGGTATTACCAATGATCAGACTCTGATGATGGCAGAGCTAGTTAAAACTGAGAGTCTTGTTGCGTTGTTGAGAACCTCCCTTTCACTGTGGTTACCCTGTACCATATTTAAGCATTACTGTTTTAGGTATAAGTAGTCTTTAAAACCCCTGTACATCTTTTATCTGCCCGATGATTTAAGTTAAATCATTGCATTTATAAACCAACATTATGTCAAGTTCCATGACCACCCTGCCCCCATTAGTAAATGACCCACATAGCCTTATTTCTTTCTTAACTTCCCAACACTATAAGGGGACTTCTCTAATTGTAACCTGTAGTCAGTTCAGTAAGGCAGAAAAAGATTATAAGTGTATCTAAGAGTTGGTTATTACAAATGTACTAGATTTGGTCCGGTATGGGTTTGTTTAATTAATCACAGTCGGAATAATGCATTTCTTCCCTATTTCCTTATAAGCATCGACAATACAAACAAAGATTCATAAGAAATTCCTTTCTATCTATAATGGGAACCCCGGCTCAACAGTGTAACTAGGAAATAATACAAAAAGAAAAAATGGTACATATATTTGGAAACTATTTGAGTCTTGTTATCTCTTTTTAAGAAGGTATATAAATGTGTGCAATTATATATACACACACACAAATATATATATAAATATATACATACACACATATGTGTGTTAAATACATGCATGTATGAGCAAACGATATCTGACTGAGGCAGAAAGATTTTTTTTATAGTAACAGTTAAGGCATGAGCTGATGTTGAGCACTACCTGGCTTACTATGGTACACATACTGGAAGTTTTGATTTCTGTGCAATACAACTGGATCAAGGAAGTCAGCATGTAGTGAAAAGCTCTACCTGGCATCTTATATGCTCCTATGTAATTTGTGTGTGTATTAGTGAAGATGTTTCTGCCATTACTTGGTGTGTTTTAGCAACATAGCGTCGAGGGTCCCAAACAGACCTTCCTGGTCTGCACTTCACGAAACCAGAGTGACCCAACAGTAGAAAAAAAAAAAAAGAGAAAAAAAAAAAAACGATTGCAAGCCTGTAACATGTACAGGGGATCTGATTGCAGTAAACAGGACTTGTCTGCGATGATCAGCGCTATAAGCGCGGTTGAGGAAGAACAGAATTAACAGACGAGCATTTCAGGTGTCACAGTAGAAGGAGTCCCTCCAGAAACCTCGCGGCGACGATGTGTTCCTTGCTGGACACGTGGATCTGCCTGCAAACATATGGAAGGATGTTTTGCTAGATTAAACAGTCACAGAGCTGATAGAAATACCATGTTGGCGCTGAATTTGAGAGCGGTGATGTCCCTGAAGCCTCCGGTGAGTGAATTAGATAACTGAAGTGTAAAGCTGCTGAAACGCTTGTGCTGGAAGCTAGTGACTTTATCCAAGGTCTGGGATCTTGTTAAATATTTTGAGGAAGATCTCTTTTGCTTCTTTTTGGGAGGTTACTGTATATTTGGTTTCATTTTGGGAGAAAGACAAAGTATTTGGGTAAAGCATTTGGAATCTGATGTTTCTTTTAATTAAGTCTGAGCAAAACGGGGCTAGTTTCTGTCTGTTTTCCTTGATGGACCTGGGTAGATCTTGTGTAAAAGTTAATTTGTGATTATTCCACGTGAAGTTTTTATTTTTTTTTGCTGCATATAATATCTGTTGAGCTGACTGGAAGTTCAGTAGTCTTGTATATATTTGACGAGGAGCTAAGGCATCTTGTCTTTTATAAAGCGCACGGTGGGCTCTCTCAATTGTAACATTTTCTCCCCCTTCTGAGTGAAGTAGTGATTCAAATATTTGTTTTGTTATAGCAAGTAAGCCTTGACTGTCGTAGCTCTCTGGAAGACCTCTTATTAATATGTTATTACGCCTACTTCTAGCTTCTAGATCTGTAATTTTGCTTGTAAGTCTAATAAAGAGGCTGTTTTGGTACGCAGATCATCTGATAAGGATTGTAGTTGGAGTTCATTGGATTGTACTTTTTGCTCGAGTGTGTCTACTCTGTCCACAATTTGATTGATGGATTTACCAATAGTTGAAAGTTGTTCCGAGAAGTTTTGTATGGCAGATTGTATGGGCTGGAGGGCCTGCTTCAACTCATCCATGTGGAAGCTGGAGTCTTCTTTACTAATTGCATCATTTTTAATAGGCTCCGCATTTTGTTTATTTGTTCTCTGCCTTTTTGAAAGGACTTCTTTTTCAGGTGAAAAAATTGCTGAGGCTTTGGCTTTAATTGTTTGAGTTTCCATTGTAAAAGAGTCATTTGTTGTTTTTGTCTGTTTAGCCATGTGGAGTTAGAGGTGTTACCAGTAGGAGCAGGCCTCCCTAAGTTACTTGTGAGGATAACACTGTGGAAAAGCCCGAGATGATGAAAGTCTATTATAAGTTGTTTCCCACTGCGAAGGTGATGCAGTTACCGAAGAAATGAAGGTAAGGTAGCTCTATTCGAAGTGTGTAGTAACTTAGAAAAAGAAGTTGAGGTGAGGAGCTCTGTGCATAGGCTGTTCACTAGTCGACCACCATTTTGGAATCCGTCACTGGGTCTGTTATACGTAGGCATGCTTGGTTAAAGGAACAAACTCTGCCTGATCATGTTAAAGCAAAAAGTACAGTTTTGTACCTACCATAAATGTAGATGTTCGAGGATCCACATTGCTGCAGTCCTTACTATTGGGTAGTCCGCTGTCCAGTCGGCCCGAATACCAGAGTATATGGCTGACGTCGGTCAGGGCGCATTAGACTGACGTCAGTACGTCAGGGTACTAATGCGCATGACCGACGTCATATCCTCAGTCTTTTCTTGCCCCAGATGTCAGAAGACCCTAAAAAGACAAGGCCCAAAATACCTGCACCAAAAATATGTACAATATATACAAAAATATATACAAAAATATCAGCATATAACCTCACCTACACAACCACCCCTAAACACAGAGGGGAAGGAGGGAGGGTAAATTGGACTGCAGCAATGTGGATCCTCGAACATCTACATTTATGGTAGGTACAAAACTGTACTATGTTCTTCGTTCCACATTGCTGCAGTCCTTACTATTGGGTAGAATCCCAAAGCAGAGGTAAGGGAGGCTGGCAAATCATAAAGAAGCAGGAGCTGACAACATGCCTTGCAAAATAGCTGTGGCAAAACCAGCCCTAGACTTAGAGTAGAGAGGAAGGTGATAATGCTTAGAGAAAGTATGCACTGAACTCCAAGTAGCTGCCTCCAAAATATCCTTAGTTGCCACCCCCCTTAGAAATGCTGTTGAAGTGGCAGTAGCCCTAGTGGAATGAGGCCTAATCCCAGCTGGAATCTCCTTGCCATGATGGGAATAACAAAATGAAATGCAAAACCCAATCCACTTAGAAATAGTTTGCTTAGACACAGGCTTGCCCTGAGAACTCAAAGCAAAAGAAACAAACAACTGCTGAGACTGCCTGAAATCCTTAGTCCTGCTTAAATAATAACGCAACTGCCCATGTACATCTAAAGTGTGCAAAATCTTTTCCCCTTTATTTTGGGGATCTGCATAGAAAGTAGGCAAATGAATAGTTTGGTTTAAAGCCACACTAGAAACCACCTTAGGCATAAAGGAAGGATTAGTACGTAATGATACCCTATCCTTATGGAAAATCAGAAAGGGCTCTACTGCCATAAGGGCCTGCAACTCAGAAACCCTTCTTGCAGAAGTAATAGCCAACAAAAAAGCAGTCTTCCATGACAAATATTTCAAATCAGCAGTACCCGCAGGCTCAAAAGGTTGTAGAGTAAGTTTTTCCAACACAAAATTGAGATCCCAAGCAGGAGTAGGAGCTCTACGTGGGGTCTTATATTCTTTGCCCCTCTGAGAAACTGCTTGAACAAAGGATGCGAAAACAATGGTGGGTCACAATCATAGTGAGCTGAAATTGCTGCAGCATGAATCTTAATGGAAGAGAAGGACAAACCTTTGTCCAATAACTCAGTAAGATATTGAAGAGCCACACTCAAATTAGGCTCAGAAATATCCAAATTCCTTGCTGCACTCCACAATAAAAATCTCTTCCATTTTTCTGCGTACACTTTCCTTGTACTAGGTCTTCTAGCTTCCATAATCACATTTAAAACTTGTTGAGGAAGTTGAGACCGGCTGTCTCTCAAAACAGAATATGCCATGCTGTTAGATGAAGAGAGCAAAGCTTGACATTGAGCAGGTGGCCTTCTCTCTGAGACAACAGGTGCGGAATCAAGGGTAAAGGCCATGGAGGCTTCTTTACTAGACTCCTCAGTAATGGGTACCAGTGCTGCCGAGGCCAATCTGGAGCTATTAAAATCATCCTTGGCTTGTCTTGTCTGACCTTTAGAAGCACCTTTGGAAGAAGAGGCAGAGGTGGAAACGCATACACATGAAGATTTTCCCAACTGAAAGAAAGAGCATCCACTTTCCAAGCTGTGTGATGTAACCTCTTTGTGCAAAACTTTGGCAGCTGGTGGTTTAGTGGAGAAGCGAACAGATCTATGTCTGGAGTTCCCCAGGACACTGTCAACCTTTGAAATACATGAAGATCCAGTTTCCACTCGTGGGGATCCATGATTTGTCTGCTTAACACATCTGCTAAGGAGTTCTGTGCTCCGCGCAGAAACGTTGCCTGAAGAGTTAATTGCGAGCTGAGCGCAGGCTGCCATAAAAGCATTGCTTGCCTGCACAATGGGTAAGAATGTGTTCCCCTTGTTTGTTGATGTACCACATGACAGTTGTGTTGTCTGTTAGAATCAACACCTGTCCTGGAAGAAGTAACTCCTTGAAAGCCATTAATGCAAACTGGACTGCTAACATCTCCTTCATGTTGATATGTAGATGCTGTAGTCTGGCAGGCCACTTGTCTTGTATCCACTTTCCATTTAGATGAGCTCCCAAGCAATGTCCGAGGCATCTGTCGTTAAAATCTGACTCGCCTCTGGCCGGGTCACAGAGAGTCCCTTGTTTAGGTGACATTCCTGAGCCCACCACAAAAATTCTTTTTGAAGGCAAGGTATTATTTGAATGACAGTGTCCAAATCCTGGCAGTGCTGTGTCCATACATTTTGAGATACCATTGTAGCTTCCTCATATGCAGTTTGGCATTGGGAAGCACCAGAATACAAGATGCCATGAACCCTAATGCTTGAAGGACTGTCCTTGCAGTCAGCACGGACTGATGAGATAGTTGATGGAAGTAATGTGATAGACTCTTTTGTTTGTCCGGGGTTAAAAGGCCATCTGGGCTGCTGTATTCAGTCTCACACCCAGAAAGCACATGTCTTGAGAGGGTACTAGACTGGACTTTATTTCGTTCACAGAATACCCTAGGCATCTTAGCACTGCTATAACATATTCCAGATGCTGTAGAAGGTCTTCCTTTTCTTGAGCCAGAATCAGGCAGTCGTCCAAGTAAGGATAGATTTGAATTCCTTGTAGCCTGAAGTAAGCTATCACTGGAGCCAGAACCTTTGTGAATACTCTGGGCGCAGTAGATAAGCCAAAGGGCAATGCAGAGAACTGATAATGAGAATTTCCAGCTCGAAACCGCAGATACTTCCTGCAACTTAGCCTTATAGGCACATGAAGGTAAGCTTCCTTGAGATCTAAAGTTACCATCCAGTGATCTTTGCCCAGCAGAGGTAAAAGCTGTTGTAACGTCAACATCTTGAACTTGGGAATGTCCAGATAAGTGTTGAGGAGAGATAAATCCAAAATTGGTCTCCACGTGTTCCCCTTCTTTGGTACTAGGAACAGGCGAGAATAAAATCCTAGGCCCCTTTCTGATACAGGGACTGGCTGAATGGCCCCATCTGGAGTAACTGAGAAATTTGCTTGTGAGCCTCTTTTCTTTGTGGAGGAGGAACGTCTGGCATGCCTTTGAAAGGGGCAATGTATGGAAATAAAACCTGTAACCGTGGTGAATGATATCCAACACCCATCTGTCTTGAGTAATTAAATCCCAATTTTCTTTGAAAAGAGACAGTCTTCCTCCCAAAGGAGCTGCCAGGCGAGAATCTTCTGGCAGCTGAAAAGGCAGGTCATTGGGTCTGTTTACGAAAGGACTGACCCCTGCCCTCACCAGAAGTCTGAGCAGGTGAACTCCCTGTTCTAGGCCTAAAAGAACCTTGAGCTCTGCCCCTACCACGGGTAGACCTACCCGTACAGTGAGAATCATCAGCAGGATATGTCCTCCCCTTAGCAGGCCAATTTCTACTAAACTGGAGGCTGCACCTGCAAAAATCTTTAACAGTTTGCATAGACTTAGCTTTGTCCTCCATTTTCTTTAAAACTGCTTCCACAGGCGAACCAAACAACACATCAGACTGTAAAGGAGCATCCAAAATCCTTGTCTTAACATGCTCAGCTAAATTCTGATCCCTCAACCAGGCATGCCTGCGAAGAACAGAACTAGTAGCAGCCACCCTCGAGGAGGCCTGTACAGCATCAAAACCACATTGCAAAGAATGCTTACCTACTTGTTCAGACACATGAACTAAATCCAGCAACTCTTTACACTCAATACCTTCCGCCAAAGCATCCACCTTAGATTTCAATTGTGAAAGGAGATAATTTTGATATTTTAGCATGTGAAACTGACAATTCAACGCTCTCATGGCTAGAGTGGAAGAAGTATACACTTTCTTTCCCCACCTATCCAAAGCCCTTGCCTCTTTATCAGTGGGAACAGGATTTTTAACCACAGAGGCCTTAACACCTTTAGGCCCCTGAGAAACAGTTTCTGGATCCGCCCTAGGACTCTTAAACAAATACTTATGAGCTTCGGGCACCCTATAGTACCTATCAGGTTTAACAGGAGCAGGAGGCAAAGAGTCAGGGTTCAGGGAAGCCTCTGCAAAACATCTTCCACCACATTCAACACAGGAGGTATAGCTAAGGGCCTATGTTGGGGTAAAAATAAGAATTCCCTAAGCCTTTTCCTGGAATCAGAGTAATCTTGGCTTTCCCATTTAAAGTGTTCTCTCATGGAATGCAGAGTCTCTGAAAATGAGAAATCCTCAGGAGGAGAAGCTGTAGGAGAGGAATCATCCACATCAGAATCAGAATAAGGTGGAAACTCCTGCAAATCTTCCGCAGAAGACTCTGAAGCCTCTGAATACTGTTCCAAACACTCAAACTCAGGTTCCACCCTAGGCCTCTTATCAGGAGGGGGCATAGAACCTCTAATCATAGTAATCAAATCTTCTGCCATTTTAAGCATATGTTTCTTAGGCACAGAACCTGAAGTGCTAGGAGAAGCCCCCACTGAAGCTAAACTTGGCCTACCTCTCAAAGAAGTTTTGGCAACAGAAGGAGAGGCTCTAACTACCTTGGGAAGAGAGGGAAGAACAGTTACCTGAGAAGCCCCTCAGCCTGGCCTACCTCCTGAGAAGGCACATCCTGTAACAGTAAAGTCTCTGCCTGAGACTCCAAAGAAACTCCTGGCAAAACCTCTGGCTCCACTGAGCCTTCTAAAGAACCGACGTCCGGGACTGCCGGTTCATCAACCCTAGGCTTCGCTGTTTTGTCCTTGCGCTTCTTGGACGAAGCGGGCGTCGGAGCATCCGACGGCATTTTATAATTGCAACGCTTCCCAAACACTAACCTGGCACAGTCTAACCTCCTCTTAATAGTGCGTTTGTTAAACCTAGCACAAGAGCGGCATCCAACAACGCCGTGCTCAGGCCCTAAACAAGGTATACACAAGGTATGGTAATCCCTATGAGGTATCTGTTTCCCACAAGAAATACAGTTATTCACTTTTTCTGACATCCGTTAAATACTGAGGCAAGAAAAACCAAAATGTTCCCAACGGGTACTTAGCCAACTCTGATTCGGTCTGAAACTCCGGTTTCGGAAATATTTCAGAACGCCAACCTGCACTCGCAAAACTGCTTCTGCATCGGACCATGCGGCAAAAAAGACTGAGGATATGACGTCGGTCATGCGCATTAGTACCCTGACGTACTGACGTCAGTCTAATGCGCCCTGACCGACGTCAGCCATATACTCTGGTATTCGGGCCGACTGGACAGCGGACTACCCAATAGTAAGGACTGCAGCAATGTGGAACGAAGAACATCTACTAGATACTCCCTTACAGCAGGATGTTCTTCTTGGAGTTAAAGCAGAAGAAGTTTTAAAGAAAATGGAAGATAAGGCAAAATCTATGCAGACAGTCAAAGATTTCCTACAAGTACAACCCCCTCGCTTCAGCAGAAACTTTCCAGCCAGTGACAGACTGCAGAGGGGTAAATACAGATGCCCAAGGGGCAGAGGACAACCACAAGCCCAGTATAAACCTCGCCAATGGGGCACTACAACACAGAAGGGAGGTTAAGACCGGTCTCAATCCACCAGAAGGCAAACTCAATGACTTGCACCACATCTGGCCAAGCAATACTCTCTTGGCAGCCCCCTTGGGGGGAAAACTCGCACTTTTTGCAGACAACTGGCAGATAGTCACAAAGGACAAATGGGTCCTAGACATAAGTTTACGAGGATACAGATTCCACTTTCACACCTTGCCAATGAAAAGAGGAATGCCAAACCTGCCACAAAATCAATGGGTAGAGGCACAAAAGCAAATTACAGCTCTCATGGACATGAGAGCCATTCAACTGGTACCTACTCGAGAGCAAGGCCAAGGATTTTACTCAAGACTCTTTCTAGTGCCCAGAAAGGACAATGCCTGGAGACCAATTCTGGACCTTTCAATTCTAAACACTTACAAGTACCCAAATTCAAGATGCTAACACTACAGCAGCTACTTCCCATGTTGGGCAAGGAAGCATGGCTAGTAACGTTGGACCTCAAGGAGGCATACCTGCATGTCCCTATCAGACAAAGTTGCAGAAGATACCTCCGTTTCATTGCAGGTTCAACCCATTACCAATTCTCTGCACTGCCCTTTGGCTTATCTACTGCGCCCAGAGTTTTCACAAAATGCCTGGCACCAGTAATTGCATACTGCAAACAAAGAGGAATTCAAATATATCCATACCTGGACGACTGCCTCATCCATTCAGAAAGCAAAGACATTCTCTTAGATCATCTGGCCTTTGTAAAGCATCTACCAAACTGCCTGGGGTACACAGTAAACGAAAAGAAGTCAAAACTAGTACCCTCTCAAAAAATGACATTCCTGGGTGCCAGCTTGAATACAACGGCCCAGAAGGCTTATCTTACGCCAGACAAGCAACTACAACTGACTCAATATTTCAAGACAATGGCAACAAAGACCCAATTAACTGCAAGAAAAATTCTGCAGGCTTTGGGCTTCATGGCATCTTGCATACTAATAATACCATTTGCAAAGCTGCATATGAGGAAATTACAGTGGTACCTAAAAAGTGTATGGTCTCAACACAGCCACAGCTTGGACACAATATCTCTCATTCCCTGCCTACAACAGGAATTTCTATGGTGGTCACAGGCATGTCACCTCAAGGGTCAGCCTTTCACCTTGCCCCCAGCCAGGCAGACGATCACAACAGATGCTTCAGACTACGCCTGGGGGGCACACATGGCAGGACAATGCATTCAAGGCCTATAGACTGCAGATCAAAGAAATATGCACATAAATCAAAAAGAGATGCTAGCTGTACAGAAAGTTCTGACAGCCTTCAAGGATCTATTGCATCCAGGACAACTTGCAATAAAGATGGACAACACCACAGTAATGTGGTACATAAACAAACAAGGGGGTAAACATTCCTACCCTCTATGCAGGCAAGCAATGATCTTATGGAACACAGCTCTGGCCTACCAAGTCCAGTTACAAGCTCAATTCCTGCCAGGACAGAAGAACACACTGGCAGACGACCTCAGCAGAAACATCAAAGATCCCCACGAGTGGAAACTAGATCCACAAATATTTGCAATAACTCAAAAATGGGGCCTTCCATACATAGACCTGTTTGCCAGTCCTCAAAACTACCAACTGACAAAATTTTGTACAAGCTTGGAAAGTGGACTCTCTTTCAGTTGGAAAAACCTGACAGCATATGCCTTCCCTCCATTACCTCTCCTAACAAAGGTTCTTTTGAAGGTCAAAAAGGAGAGACCATGACTGATTCTTATAGCCCCAGACTGGCCACGCCAGCACTGGTACCCGCTATTGAAAAATATGGCCCACAGCCCACCATGGATATTGCCTCAAATACCCCATTTGCTCACACAACAAAACAAACAGATTCTTCACAGCCAGCTCAAAACTTTAAATCTGGCTGCATGGCAAATCAACTAAACATCCAACCAGCTCCTCTTTCACAAGCAGTTCTGGATGTTATTCTGGAAGCCAGGAGGCCAAGCACCAGGAAGGTTTATTCGGACAAATGGAAAAGGGTTTGTGCCTGGAACCAATCTAAAGGCCAAGACACAATTCAGCCTCACATTCTACAGTATTTAGCTGAGATGTTGCACAAAGGACTTTCCTTTTCCTCAATTAAAATCCATGCTTCAGCTATTTCAGCTCACTACAACACGGATCCACCTTTATTTTCACATTCTCTTCTAAGGCAGTTCCTCAGAGGGGCAAAAAAACATTAGACCACCCAGGAGAGCTCATACACCAACATGGGACCTCAACTTTGTTCTGGAAAAACTAACACTACCTCCCTTTGAACCAGCTTTCTCTGCAGATCTCCAGTTCCTGTCATGGAAGACTGCCCTGCTCCTAGCAATAACTTCAGCTAGGAGAGTCTCAGAGCTACAGGCACTAATGGCAGTGGAACCTTTCCTCATTTTTCATCAGGACAGAGTTTCTCTATGAAATAGTCCTTCCTTTATGCCTAAGGTGGTTTCCAGTGTAGCTTTAAATCAAACCATCCACTTACCCACCTTCTTCCCCAATCCACAGAACAAAGGTGAGAGACTCCTGCATTTCTTAGACATTCACAGGCAGCTTCATTACTACTTGGACAAAACTAAGGCTTTCAGAAAAACTGACCAGCTCTTTGTATCCTATGCTACAGCTTCTGAAGAGAAGGCTATATCTAAGCAAACCATTTATAAATGGATAGGTCATTGCATACGTTTCTGCTATACCCATCATGGGAAACCAGTTCCTGCTACCATTAGATCCCACTCTACCAGGGCAACAGCTACCTCTACAGCCTTTCTCAGGGGGGTTCCAACCAAGGAAATTTTAGAAGCTGCAACTTGGAGTTCAGTACACACCTTTACCAAACACCATCACTTACCTCTTAACTCTAAGTCCAGGGTGGGCTTCGCCACTGCAGTTCTGCAGGGCCTTATTGCCTCCACTAACCCTCTATGATACCTCCCCCCTACCTTAGTTTTGGGATTCAACCCAAGTGTGATGACTTCAGCAGGGTAACACGATGAACATAGTACAGTTTTGTACCTACCATAAATGTAGATGTTCGAGTGTTCACCCTGCTGCAGTCCAGGTTACCCTCCCTCCATCCCCTCTGATCTACTGGCAAAATCTCTTCCTTGCCTTACTGATGTATTTGCTTATAGCTGAAGGGATTTTGTGTTTGTGCAGTGTTCACTCCATTTGGTACTAATTCTGACCACCTTTTTGGGGGCACCTAACATCTGGGGCAAGAAAAACTGAAGAAAATGGCATCGGTTGCATTATATATACCCCTGGCACACTGACGTCAGGGAAGAAGAGACAGCAACCGATGCCGGACCAAGACTTTGGAATTCAGGCCGACTGCAGGACCGCCTGACGACAGGATAACCCCAAGTGTGATGACTGCAGCAGGGTGAACACTCGAACATCTACATTTATGGTAGGTACAAAACTGTACTTTTTGTCATGAACCCCTTGCAAGGAACTCTGGCAATGGATACTTTTTTCTGTAGAATGGTCTTGTCTGATGTTCTTCGTATTTCACTGTTGCAGTCATCACATTTGGGTTATCTGCTTGCAGTAGCCCTGATTAACAAAGTCTTGGGTCCTGCGTCAGTTGCTGTCTCTTCGTCCATGATGTCAGGGGTATAAAACATGCAGCTGATGCCATTACATCATTCTCTCTTGCCGTGCCCGAAGCAGAAGCCAAGTGCCGGTTGGCAGACTCCTGAAATTTTCGTTTTTGAGTTTCAGAACCGAAGTCTTCAACTAAAAGGCAAGTACCCCATTGGAGAAACTTTTTCTTACTCTAAACCGATGTCAGTAAAAGTAAATAATTGCATTTCTTGTGGAAAGCAAATACCTCATAAAGATTTTCATCCGTACTGTAGTCCTTGTCTAGGCCCTGACCACGACATACCTCGCTGTCTGTTTTGTGCCTTATTTAAACCACAAACTATCCATCATCTGTATATTTTCGCTTCTAAATATTTTGGTGCTTGGTTCAGTTATCCAGATATGTCTTCAGTAAGCCATCCGACTAATGACATTCCGAAAAAATGCAAAGATAAAGACAGAAACAGGCCGCCTAGGTCCAAAGCTGCCGACAACGCTTCTAAGCCGTTCGCTGGTACTCAGTGAGGTGCTTTCGCAGCCCCTGATACCCGCTATTTCAGATTCGCAGGCCTCTACTGAGACCCATTTGGAGTCCGGTATGCCGCGAGATGCTTCAACTGTGGAACCTGCGGATGTCTCTACCTTGGATGGGTCCGGGTCTGTGCAGGCACCGGCTTCTGAGGGTGTATTCAGGCCTACTGACTTGCATGTTAAACCAACGCCATCTTCTTCAAGGCCTAAAACCTGAACCATGCCTACAAAACTGACGCCCAGACTGCATGGTCAGGCCTCTATTACTTAAAAAACAAATTATAAGAATGGCTGAAGACCTTATTACTTTAATCAGGGGAAGTCAACCTTCCCCGTCCAAGAGACCTAGGACTGAGTTTGCTTATGATACTTCTGACCAGGATTCTGAACTTTCTGTTTCCTCTGATGACCAGGATTTACCCTTGTCTACCTGTGAGGATTCTGATGCTGAGGACTCTATTCCCTCTGCTCCTCCCCCGGAGGATTTCTCTTTTGGTGAAACCTTGCATACTCTTAGGGAGCATTTTTGTTGGGAAAGTCAAGATTTCTCTGATTCTAAAAAGAGGCTTAGGGATTTCTTACTCCTGCCCCAGCACAGGCCTTTAGCTATCCCTCCTGTACTAGACATTGTTGATGATGCCTTTCTAGCTTGGCCCCTGACTCTACCTCCTGCTCCCAGAAAACCTGATAGATATTACAGGGTTCCTGACTCTCACAAGTTCCTTTTCAAAAATCCTACAGTGGATCCTGAGACCATTTCACAGGGACCCAGGGGCATTAAAGCTACTACTGCCAAAAATCCTACCCCCTCTGATAGAGACTCCAGGGCACTGGATAGATGGGGTAAGAAGGTATACACTTCTGCAACTTTGGCCATTAGGGCCTAAAACTGCCAGTTTCATATGTTAAAGTATCAGCAGCATATTATTGGATTGCTTAAACAGAACATGATGTTGATTCCTGATTGTGCTGAAAATAAGGATTTACAGGATTTAATGCATTCTGCTGAACAAGTTGGAAAACACTTTGCAATGTGGTTTTGATCACTACAGGCATCTTGCAGGGCTGCTGTCACTAGGTCTGTACTTAGAAGGCATGTTTGGCTTAAGGAGCAATCTTTGCCTGATCATGTTAAAGCTGAACTGTTGGATGCTCCCTTAAATCAGAACCACCTGTTTGGCAATAAGGCAGAAGAAGTTCTTAAAAAGATGGAGGAAAAAGCTAAATCTATGCAAATTGTTAGAGATTTCTTAAAAGTACAACCTCCAAGATTTAGTAGGCATTGGCCTTCTAAGAACTGGTCCTTTACTGCCTCTTCTAGGCCTTCTCAGTCCAAACCCAGATCCAGCAGAACTCCCAGGCTTCAGTCCCAGGGTATGCTCAGGACTAAGCAGTGGGGGGCCCCAAATCTGGAGTAGTAAAATTCCCCCCTTTGGTAAACTGTCTCAATGACTTAACTTTAAAACTTTCAAGCACTTCTCAACTGACTGCCCCTTTGGGAGAAAATATTGCTCTACATGCAAAAAACTGGGAACTCATTACCCAGGACAAATGGGCTTTAAATATAGTATCCCAAGGATACAGATTTCACTTCCACATGTTACCAACCCCAAACGGTTGGCCAGATCTACCCCCAAATCAGTGGGCAGAGGCTCAAAAGCAAGTAATCTCTCTCTTAAGCATAAAGGCTATTCAAACTGTACCAGAAGAGGAAAAGGGGCAAGGTTTATACTCAAGACTTTTAGAAAAGACGATTCATGGCGTCCTATCCTGGACCTGTCTACTTTAAACACCTTTTTGATGAATCCAGAATTCAAGATCCTGACTCTTCACCCGTTGTTTCCTATGCTAGGCAAAGATGCATGGTTGGCAACACTCAATTTAAAGGAAGCATACCTGCACATCCCAATCAGGGAATTTTGCAGAAGATACCTACGCTTCAAAGCAGGCTGCACGCACTATCAGTTCTCTGCACTGCCCTTTGGCTTATCTACTGCGCCCAGGGTATTCACAATGTGCCTAGCTCCAGTCATTGCATTTTGCAAGCAAAGAAATATTGAAATATACCCATACCTGGACGATTGTCTAATTCAGGCAGAAAGTCAGGACATACTTTTGAATCATCTGGCCTTTGTACAAAGGGTGCTAACTTGTCTGGGGTACACCATAAACAAAAATAAACCACAACTGGTACCCTGTCAAAAAATTATATTCCTGGGAGCAAGCTTGAATACAACTTTCCAGATGGCTTTCCTCACACCAGAGAAACAAATTCATTTGACAACCTACTTAGAACTGGTCGCCACAAAAACTCTACCTGCAAGGCAAATACTCTATCTGCAAGCCATGGGGTTCATGGCCTCCTGCATTCTTCTAATTCCATATGCAGTTCCATATGCAATACTGCATATGAGGAAACTACAATGGTATCTAAAAAGCCTACGGTGTCAACATTCTCAGGATCTAGAAGCAATGATTCCTATCATACCTTGCCTATGCTTAGAGTTTCTCTGGTGGGCAGATGCCTGCCACCAAAACAAGGGATTACCATTCACTCTACCCCCTGCCGCCCAAACCCTAACAACAGATGCATCAGACTATGCATAGGGGGGGCTCACCTGGCAAGGATGTGCATTCAGGGCAAATGGAACCCAAGTCAAATGCACCTGCATATCAATCAAAAAGAAATGCTAGCTGTACACAATGCTCTGACAGCCTTCAAGGACCACATTCTTCCAGCACAATTAATGGTAAAGATGGACAACACCACTGTTATGTGGTACATAAGCGGGGGGGTACCCATTCTTACCCCCCCTGCAGACTAGCCATGGCATTGTGGAACACAGCCTTGAGCTACCAAGTGCATCTACAAGCTCAATTCCTGCCAGGAAAACTAAATACACTGGCAGACGGACTAAGCAGAAACCTCATGGACCCACACGAGTGGAAACTGGAACCAGAGATTTTCAACATGTTGACAAACAAATGGGGGAGCCCAGATATAGACCTGTTTGCCTCCCCCCCAGAACTACCAATTAGACAAATTTTGCACAAGGACTCCCCACAAACAAGCTTGGAAAGTGGATGCTCTGTCCTTCAGCTGGAAAAACCTATCAGTTTATGCCTTTCCTCCTCTGTCTCTCCAGAGTACTACTAAAGATCAAACAGGACAAACCAAGGACAATATTGATTGCACCAGACTGGCCACGCCAACGCTGGCAATGTGTCACTGATGGCTGTGCCTGAAACCAATCTCAGGGGATGAACACAGCAGCGCCCAACTTACCTCAGATTTTACAATACTTAACTGAGATGCTTCACAAGGGCCTTTCTTTTTCCTCCATCAAAATTCACACCTCAGCCATTTCAGCTCATAACACAGAACCTCCCCTCTTCTCTCATCCACTGCTCAAGCAGTTCCTCAGAGGGGCCAAAAATTTAAGACCACCCAGGAGAGCCCAACTCTAGCCTGGGACCTTAACTTTGTATTGGAGAAACTCACTTTTCCTCCTTTCGAGCCAGCTGCTAGTTCAGATTTAAAATTCCTTTCTTGGAAAACAGATTTCCTTTTAGCAATCACTTCAGCAAGAAGGGTATCTGAATTACAGGCCCTTATGGCAGTGGACCCTTTCATCATCTTTCATGCGGACAGGGTGTCCCTCAGAACCAATCCCTCCTTCACACCCAAGGTGGTATCTAGTGTGGCTCTTAATCAGTCCATTCATTTGTCAACCTTCTTTCCTAATCCACAGAACAAAGGGGGACGGATACTGCACTCCTTAGGTGTGTACAGACAACTTAGATTTTACTTGAACAGGACTAAACCTCAAAGGAAATCTGAACAACTGCTTGGTGGCATTTGCTGCAGGGGCAGAGGGGAAGGCTATTTCAAAGCAAACCATTTCTATGTATAGGCCATTGCATTCATTTCTGCTTTAAGCACCATGGAAAACCTATCCCACAGGGGATCAGACCCCATTCAACCAGGGCTGCATCTGCCTCTACAGCCTTTCTCAGAGGTGTCCCTACCAAGGACATCCTAGAAGCTGCTACCTGGAGTTCTGTACATACTTTCGCCAATTTTCTCTAAATCCAGTGCTGGCTTTGCCACTGCAGTCTTGCAGGGTCTTATAGCTGGTCCTAATGCTATCTAAATTCCTCCTCCCATCCTTAGCTTTGGGAATCTACCCAAATGTGATGACTGCAACAGTGAAACACGAAGAACATATTACAGTTGTGTACACTTACCATAAATCTGGATGTTCGAGTGTATTCACTGTTGCAGTCCTGGTTACCCTCCCTCCAGCCCCCTGACTTTTTTTGGCTATACCTCTACTCTTCTTTACTATGCTTAAAAGCTTTTTGGTGTATTTGCTTTTTTATTGGAGGTATATCCTTGTGTGTGTGTGTGTGTGTGTATATATATATATATATATATATATATATATATATATATATATCCCATCAAGGGGGCACCTGACATCTGGGGGAAAAGAAACTGATGTAATGGTGGCTGCATGTTTTATATCCCTGACGTCATGGAAGAAGAGACAGCAACCGACGCAGGACCCAAGACTTTGCTAATCAGGCCGTCTGAGGGCTACTGCAAGCAGATAACCCAAATGTGATGACTGCAACAGTGAATACACTCGAACATCTACATTTATGGTAAGTGTACACAACTGTACTTTTCTGTATGCCTACTGTCTGATCCTGTTGAGTTCCAGGGTGATCCATATAATGAGGAAGAAGAGGCCCAAGGAGCTGATGCCCAAGTGATACTGGTTCTCCCTGATTATGGGGATGAAATTTCAGGTGCTGCCAACTTGTGGACCTCCTTGCTCAGTACTAAGGATCTTTGATAACACCCCAGCCTGTTAACACTTATTCTCATTGCTTGGATGATTAAATTCTGATGCCTTTTGGGCAACATACTCAACACTGTTAGTGAGTCTAGGAAGCCAGCCCCGAGGAGATCCTACCTATACAAATGGAATCTCTTCCATCTGGTGGCAGACAAATAGGCAGGATCTAAATGCAGCAACTGCAATATGTCAATGAGTTGCACAGGTGAGTTCAGGCTTTGCTTGTGCATTAAAGCTTGACTATCAGCCATTTCAGCCTGTCAACCATGGAATCTGCCCATAGCAGACTAATGAAACAGTTTCTGAACTTGGTCCTGGAGAGGCTTACTGCAGACAATTTTGAACCAGCTGCATCTGCCCCCTATTAAATATTTAATTTGGAAAACTCCACACTACTCATAACCATTACATCAGGTAGGAGAATGTCTGAATTGCAAACCCATGCAGTAGTGAGTTGATTAAATGAACTAATTGGGAGTTACGATAGTTCGGATAATCAAACACATAATTGAACTGGATAAAAAAACTTCTAAAATCTTTTTTTTTTCTGCATGCAAGAATACAGTTTTGAACCTTTCTGTGATTTCAGTGGACAGTAAAGAATATTTTTCACACACAAGCTGGCTACAAGCTCAAAAAACATGCTCAAGCAAATACATATAATGTTTACATATTCAGACTGTGATTTTTCCTACCCGAAAGCTGGTTTGAATAATTGATGTTACTGATAATTGAGACTCTACTGTATTTTTGTTTTACCACACAGATGGCTAGTTTGAAAATAATTCCTTTTGAGTCTAGTGACAGAATTTTACCCCAAGCCAGACCAATACAACTTCCCCAAATACCTTAAAGTAAGGGAGGAAGAATCCTACACATCTTCAGTGTTCAGACAACTTGGGTATTACCTGCACAGAAACAGAGATGTTAGGAAAGCAGATCAGTTATTTGCCTCTTTTGCAAAAAGAAAAACTGAACCTGCTTATATGAAAAAATCTTAAGCAACTGTATCTGTGTATTCTTCTTTGCTACACTCTTGTGGTAAAAGTCTAGTAGGCCTGGTCAAGACTACAAAGGACTTGTTTTGCTTAAGATGTCTTGCATCGCATGCTGTATTCCAGCCACACCTCTCGGGCTACAATCTTACTTTGGGGGTCAGTCCAGTAGAAAAGACTACTGCAACTCTGATCTAAACAAAGAACCTAGTGCATTTGTGCAGAAACTTAACCATAACAGTTGATGTTGAGCAGATCACTGTTGCAGTATTCCCTCCCTGCCACCATCCCCTCTGCTATTCTTTCTTATGGGCATCCTGGACTGGGATCGGATACTCTCAAACCTTACCCAACACTTTCTTGTTAGGTCTGTTAGTGTTTCCCCCTTTCATTCCTTATGTGATTATTTTTCTGTCATGAGTAGCTGTATTTATCCATCTGGCTACCTCTGTAAGTATCCTTTGCCTGTAACTACAATCCTATAGATTTAGCCTTTGTTTCTTGGGCAAGAAAGTAGGTGGATTAACTTACAAGTGTGCCATTAGCTAGTTGTACGCTACTCCAAAGAGTGCAGGATCCTGACTAAGTCGGGCCAGACATTGGGGATACTTAGCTGTGAAGTTTCAGTAGTTAAGGATTAATGCAGCAGTGCTTTACTTCAGCATCTACTGTTATGGTAAGTTCCTGTACAGTTGTACTTTCTCCTTGTTACCTTTATTCCTGAAATGCTCTGAGAAGAACCAGATCACTTAATCTGTTAAATGAGCATAGTAAGTGGCTTATTGGCAAATGGGGGAATGAGTGAAGACTAAACATTTAAAAAATGGGGAGTATGAAATGTATTGTGCTTTGTGCTCAAGTATTTCTATCCATTTAAAGTTCCGATAATGTAATAGTCGGTGTGTTCAGATGTTTGAAACATATTAATAAAAAAATAAAAAAAAATTCACTGAGAAATAGCAAAAAGAAGGCAGTCATCATGATAATGAGGATGATTACAAATATTCCACAGTATATGCACTAAAAACATATATAGATTTTCTAAATTAGGTCAGCAGTCATGGAATGAGTTCATGAGATGCAAACAAATGGCAATGTCTCTGCTAGTCTTGTAAGGATATACACACAGCAGATTGCAGATGTGGCTTAACAGGGCCCTTATGACAGATACACTTATATTTCAGTGCAGCCTTTGCCACTCTGACTTCTTGAGCCCCTTATCAGCCCCCCCCTCCAAAATTCTCCTGGCCAAATGTTTCTCAAGTCAATGTAAATATCACCTCTGACCACAACTACAAGCAGGCCTTGGGCCTAGTGAGGATAAACTGATGTCATAGCTCCATTTCACTAAGTATGTGTGCAGATACCACCCCTTGTCCACTATAAAATGTGTCGTTAGCAGAAGTCAGTTAACTGGAAATCAAGCAACTAGCAAAAAAAAAAAAAAAAAGTCGAAGAAATGCAGTACAATTTTCATGTGTTGCACTTTGTCCCCCTTGCGGAAACATACCTTATGTTTTTAGAGTTTGCATTTTAAAAAGGAAGATGGGAATAAATTCTCTCTCTCCCCAACCTGAGAACAAGTCAAACCAAAAAAACAGTATAGGGTACAGTATTAGTCAGGCCTGTTTTTTTAACAGTAACTCTCAAGCAACCAGAAACTACAGTTCTCTGTCATCTACCAATCCCCATGGCTGCCGGTTAACAGTTTACTGTACAGCATTGATGAAAACTGAGGTACATGATAGCTAGAGAAATACTGAGGCTAGGTGGTAGATTGTTCACGATACTGTTTACTTTGAGAGAGTGGGATAGAATCTTTTTTCTAAAGGATTTAAACATGGAGATTATAAGGTAAAGGAGGTATGATGACTAAGCTGGATACTACAACTCTGAGGGAACACTGATTTACCATTCATTACCTGCAGTTGTAAAATGTGTGTAAATTAGAAAACATTGGTTGCTGCTTTCTTGTCTCTTAAATGCAATTATGATAGTCTTACTAGGCATTTCTTTATGAACAAGATTATAAAGGTTGCCTACAAATTGTATGAGCAGTTAGAAGCAGAACTGTGCCTTCTGTTCTTTACCATGCACTACTTTAAAAAAATCCACCCTGGCTAAAATGATCCCTAGGAAGGGAGAACTAACGATTGTAGTGCTTGATTGGTGCTACTGCATACCTTTCAAGACAATATAACCAGAGATTCTGCATATGTAGTGTGTCATTTTATTTTAAATGTCATAAATCTTTAAATTTGCAACTTTTATGAAGTGGAAATACAGTAGAGGTGGACTAATCACCACTTTTGGAAGATTGAGAAACACCTGTAGACGTGTTACTGCCATTGTTGAAATGCAGTGGGTGAACTTGGTAATCATTAACATCCAAAAAATGGATATGATGAATAAATTAAAAATATATAGTATTTATTGTCAAGATGATTAGCAAAGCATTGCTTGAAGAACTATATCCTAAATACTCAGTGTCTTAATGGGGATCACACACACTCGATGCCAGGAAGGCTATGGGTTCTTTTCCTACATGTTAACTTGTCCCAGTACTGCTTAATGCAGCATGGAGGGTGTACTCCTAAAGTACCATTCTTCAGACAGGATGTTAGAAGCTGCTGATGGCTCAGGTAAATGCAAAAGATCCCGTAGTCTTTATTGCAAAGTAGGGGAAAATCCCCCACTCTCCTGCCCAAGTTGTACCCTTATCATTATGACAACATTAGATCACTACAGAGAATAACCTATGCTTATTGGGATCAACTTGCTTAAAAAAACTGGATTGCATGTCTTTTTCCCTTGCTACATTTCCCTCGTTATATAATCCATATACTACAATGTGTGAAGAAACATATATTTTTCACTTGTTATTCAGGTTCATCAGTGCAGAACACATTGGGTTTGAATTCATTTTATTTAGGAATACAACTTCAAGGTTTTTAATGTTGTCTTACCCATCACATTAAGAACTCTGGCCCAGCAAAAAGAAAAAAAATGCACAGCAATGCTTGCTCTTTCCCTCTCACTATGTTGCAAACATGTACCTTTTGAGATTCACATCCATTTTACTATGTACTGTCCTTTACTACTGCCTTTTTCCTCTAGGACTGTACCCTACTGACTCCTTGACAATTCAGATTTTATTGTGTATGTTGAGAGCGAAAACACTATTTTTCTTCCCCCACAGCAATACCTGCTAAACAGCAACAGAGCAAAATATATAGTTTTGGTACCCCTGCAAGGCTTAAAAACTCATCCTACTCCAACCCCTTGTCTCTCTACAGCAGTAAAACAAAACCCTTTTTAAATTATATTGACTCCAGTGTGTCTAGTCGCATAGGTGTACTAAAATAAAAAAAAAAAATCTGTAAAACCATTAAGAGTTGACTCTGGATCCTTCACCCCCCAGGGTCAGGCTGCAGTCACCTAAGGCATATACTCTAACCTCAGCTCCAATATTTTCTACCCTTCCAGCTAAAACATTTCTGACTACTTATCTTAACTGTATCAGTCATCCTATTATCACCCCACGAATACCACTGTGTCACTTTTCAGTGCACTCCTTTTTGCTAATCTTATTCCTTGGAATTTCATCTTTCAATTATTTCTTATGAACTCTCCTCACAATATAATTAAGTTTTAATCCTACTAAGACAAACAAATTCATTAACTGTGCTGGGAATAGCATTCTTTAGGCTTCAGACTTTGAAGCAACCTACCTTAAAACAGAGGTAGTGTGACGTGAGGTATTGCCAGCTATACCAGGAGAAGTAGGGCAGTTTATGTGTAACACATGCCAGCATAGCTAGCTGGAGTTTTGTAAAGAATTATATGTCATCTGTATATCAAACTGATTTGTACAGATGCTTGTGTTGAAAGTGTATTTGTAAAGTTGCTTGTGTCATAAATGTACCAAAAGCGGGTCCTGCTGGACTGAAAAGTAATACCTGTATGTCAGACTGTATTGTAACTGTTGAAAGGAATATATTGTAACAAAGGATACCACAACAGTCAGAAAATCCTTCTATGTGGCACACCTAATCACTAAGGGCTTTTCATCCAGAAAAATGAGGTCATTGTCCTACTCTATTCATCCCTCATTAGACCCATTATAGAGTACAATGCGCCCTGTTTGGTATGTACTTCACAAGACATCTGCAACAGCTGAAAAGGCTGCAGAAATACCTCACTAAAAGAATCACAGGCCTAAAGCAGATGCCCTGTGCTGATCAGCTAAAACAACTCCAGCTATACTCTGTGGCATATTATCTACTCAGAGGCTATCTCTGCTTAACATAAGGCCATGTCAAACCCTGAACTGTTAGACATGCTCCACTTAAAGAAATCCCAGTCCCTCAGAGCCACACACTCCAGGTATCTAAACCTTGTCATCACAATAAACAAAACATGCTGGAGGGATAGGTTCCTGATCCAGAGACTCCCCATACTCTGGAATAGACTGCCCGTACATGTCAAGCAGAGCGCCTCCTTGGCCCTCTTCAAAAGGAACCTTGACAATTGGATGGGAGATAGGAAAGTCACCCCAGGGAATCACATCAGTCACCCTGCTAGACAGGTCCAGGGAAGTAAATAGTGTGGGAAGAAATATCCAGGGAATCATTATGGCTAAGCTTGTATAGGTCCTAGGGCCAATAGCCTAGTACCAATCTATGAACCTATAAGAGAAGAGGTTAATTTCAGTCCATATAACTTTGAAAAATAGTCTGAAGTTAAAGTACCTGGTTTAGCCCATAAAGATTGCATCTTACAATGCTAATTGCAGCCGGAAGTGAAACATCTATGAAAAACAGGACTATGAATCCTACTGTATTGTCATTAGGGGTGAACTAATTGCTTACCTTGGAAGGGTGGAAGTTTTGAAATGGTTCTAAAGCTTCCAGATGCTATAACATATGTCGCCAAAGCTCTGTGTGTACGGTAACACCTATGTGCTAGATTCTGGTTCAATTTCTAGTAAAAGGGGGTAGTGTAGAAACCAGAGTCAGATGACCAGATGTATGTAATGTCATTCTGTAATAGATGAAACAGAAGTCTCGGGGCAGTCTATTTTTGAAACCTGACAAAGAAGGAAGACCACTCACCCATTTCATCTTGCCTTGCTTTAGTAACTGAACAAGGGACAGTAATTATTTAGATCAGTCAGGAAAATTGTCAGAAAAATATGTATTAATGTGTGTATTAGTAATATGCTTAGTACATTTAGAGCTTGAAAAGGGTTAACACATTTATTCTATTTCATACTGCATAAATCTGTAGAAACTGCAGATGCTTTCTGACCTTGTATTGTTAGCTAAAATCTTGCTTGTGCCTTGGAAATTTACTGAGAAGCAGATGATTCCTGCTTATGTTAGGAAAATAATGAATAGAACAATACTACTTGTATGAAGCTTAGACAAGAAGTTCCGTTTGTGCTGTGAGAAAATACACAGCTGTAGAAGCTATAGATAATTAGGACAAAGCCTGTTTGAAAATATGAACTGCAATCAGCATTTGCTTGTATCTGAGTTAGAAGAGTACCTTGAAATGCAACACTGTAGAATAGAAGCCTGTAATCGAATTAGTGCCCACCAAGGCCAGGTTGTTTTTCTCAAAAGTTTCTCACAAATCTAGTCATGTCAGCAGAAAATCTGACGTAGAACAATACTGAAAGTTGTGTTTGATTACGTCAGCCATAGAAGGCTATGTCTTGTAAAACAGTATAAGAATAAGCATACTTCCTGTTAGTAGTTAGACAAATCCTTGTATTTGCATGTTTTTTGTCTCCTTGCAGCAAGTAATTAAATAAGCCTTAACTGAACTTTACGTGTATTGGTCTTTGAAGTTTTTCCTTTGACAGATTGGTCCTTCGGACCGGAAACCCTCACTTCATCTCAGATCAGACAGGCCAGGTGGCTTAAAACCGTATGGGGAAGAAACCACATCGGTTCTTCTTAGTTGAAAAACCCTCCGACTGAATTGTCGTACAAAAGAGGCCAGCCACTTTCTGATCTGCGACTGAAGGATGGGTTTACTCGAACCAGGTGATCAATCACGAAGGCTCAGGTAAGGTGAATCTACCTTTTTTTTTTCTGTTTTAGATCAAGGACTAGATTTGTATTTATTTTGTTAAGACTTTGTTTATACAAGTCAGGGACAAAAAGATTACTGTCTTGTCATAGATCAGGGAAACAGAGCAGGTAGGCAGTCATTCTGAAGAGACTATAACAAAATCCGTGGTACCAAGTTAAAAATAAGGAGTTACATAACGATTAAAAGGGTAGGACAGAATGGGTAATAATTGTACAAAAAGACCCCAAAATCCACCGTTAACCGAAGACGCGAAATACATGCAGTCACAGCGTGCTGATAATATTAAATACTACTCAAAATGGGTTAATAAGTATGAATTTGATGGTAAATTAGAAAAATCCTCGCTTGTCAAACTTGTTGAACAGCTTAAAACCGATTCTAAAGGTCGGGTAAAAAAGCAACGTCAATTAGGAATTCCTCAGGCGGATTGAGGAAGTAAACCAAAGGGAACAAAAGAATAATAATTCAAAAGCAATGTTTTTAGATAAGGAGGACAATAACTTAGTAATAGCATCAGCCCCTCCGCCTCCCTTACCAGAATATGAGGCAAGTGAACAAGTTAGTCCACCCCTGTGATATCCTGCTGTCACTGTAAGTAGAGACACTACAAAAGTGAAACTATTTATTAGAGATCCCATCGAGACCAGGTCTCGAACACGGGCAGGAAACTCAAAAGGGGAAATGTAGTTATATCAAATGGGTAGAAATTCACGATCTATGAGTAAAGAAGAAATATGCCCACTTATAGAAATGCCTAATCCTCAGGCAGGACAAGAAGGTCAGGACCCAACTATCCTAGTGTATAGACCCTGGACTCCGGAAGACATCCGGAAAGCCACTGAGGGAATTCCCCATCCAAAAGTTAATTTTAGAAAGTTCTTCGAAGATTTGCAAGGAATGAGGCTAAGTTATAATTTAAATGGAGAAGAGGTGGAAAAAGTAGACAAATTGTGGGACCAGATTGGCACATGATTAGTGGCGACTGGAATCCCTGTGATGCTGCGCTCAGGCCCCACCCACATAGCAGTGCAGAATTAGACAACAGAGTGAAAGGTCTTACAGACCGAATCTCTGAGAAATGGAAGCCTAGGGCAGACTGGACTTGCATTAATCAATGCATCCAACAGAAAGGTGAAACTATTAACAGATATTATGCCAGACTACTAGAATGTTTTAATAACCACTGTGGAATGCAGGTTCCTGAAGATCAGACACACGATTCCCCATATGAGCAGCAGTTAAAGAATGCATTTTTGAAAGGCAGTATTGCACCCATAAGCAGCTTTATTACAAAGTACATGGTAGATCATCGTACAAGCAGGTTACAGTCATTACTTGAATATGCTAGGCATGCCGAAAGCATTTTAATAGCAAAAAGAAAAAGAAAGCCCAAGTATTTTCTGTAGAAGTTTATGTAGTACAGTCCGGGAAAAAGGGCAAGAGAAATGCCCAGGGAAATAAACAATCTGATCAGCGATCAGAGGACGTTGAAGGGTGAAAGAAAAGGGGTGAATGTTTTAAATGAGGTAAAAAGGGACACTTGGCAAGGGATTGCAAGAAAAACAAGAAAGCAACCACGGAAGATAAGGAGGGTGAGGACTGACTATATGATAGTCAGGAATCACTAGAAGGGGATAGCAGAGAAAGGACAAGTGAGAATGTGATAGAGGGAGTAGAGAATGTGACAGAAGAAATAGAGGAAGTGCAGGAAGTCACGGATAGTGAAGAAAATGAAATATTAGATTTGGCTTTATTGAGCTTAGAGCTCTATTTAGCAGACACGAAACCAGAAGTTACACTCCTGGTAGAAGGGAGGGAAGTCAGATTCTTGTGTGACTCAGGGGCATCACGGACCCTGATACATCCTTCCAAACTGCCAAAGAACTCAGAGTCACCTGATTACATATTAGTGAAAGCAGCTAATGGACAGCTGTATCGGGAGCCCCTCTCCCATAATATTGTGATAACTGATCCCGTTTCAGGATTGACCCAGAAAAGCAAAATTGTCGTTTCTGCAAAATGCCCAGTAAACCTCTTGGGCAGAGACCTTATGCAGCTATTTGGTATAGCAGTAGTTCTGACTATGCAGGGTATGGAAGCACAGCGACAAATTGATACCTTTGCAGTGCAAATGGAGGGTAAAATGTTTTATTGGTACAGCCAGGATTTGGTTACGACTGGCCCAGGGGCAGTGACCGAAGAGTTGATGAACGTAGCCATCAGCAAGTTCCCCTCCCTTGACATTGATAAACAGCATTTGTTGCACTGTACTCTGTATTATTGTAACACACCAGGACCTGATAAGGAATATGAGCAAGAATTGTTTAGAAATCGTGCAAACAGATTGATGTTACGTAATCTGTACTGGGACACAGAAGGGAACAGTGTAGCCAGCTGTTCATTGCCCCAGGAGTTCTTTGCACTTTATAAATCTAATCGATTACCACATGTTAGCTTAACTAAGGACAAGAATGTAAAATGGGTAGACTTAGGAGAAAAAGTCACGAGATGGGGAAAAACAGAGTTAGAACTGTCAGATCAGGGAATACAAATGCAGAAGCTGAATTGGATAACTCAGACCCACCCAGCTGTACACTTGCAGTCTAGCAAGGACAGCTGATTAGTACTCCTATTGAAGGAGGAAGAGAATGCCTTACAGAATATACCAGAAACTCTCTGGTCAACAGGAAAGTCAGATGTAGGACTTATTCGTACAGCGGGACCAGTTACTATTACGCCAAAGTCAGCATTTAGACCACAAAAAAGACAGTATCCCTTAAGAAAAGATGCAGAGGTAGGAATCAAACCTATTATAGCAGCTTTACTTAAGGAAGGGGTGCTGGTGGAATCTCCTGATTCACCATGTAACACACCCTTATTTCCTGTTAAGAAAGCAAATGGAGAGTGGCATATGGTCCAAGATTTACAAGCTGTAAAGGATGCAGTAATACCAAGGGCACCTACGGTGCCAGACCCACATACCCTGTTGAATAATTTAAAACCTCAACAGAAATATTTTTCTGTGGTAGATATCAGCAATGCATTCTTCTCGATACCGATACACCCTGACAGCCAGTATTGGTTTGCATTCACATTTCAGGGGAAAAGGTATACATATACGCGACTACCACAGGGGTATTGTGAAAGTCCAACAATATTCTCACAAGAAATGGCAAGCAACTTGGCGGTATTTACCCCACCAAGAGGTAGCCAGATTTTACTTTATGTTGATGATATCCTGCTGACAGCCCCCAGCCAGCAAGACTGTAAAGAAGATACCATAGCGCTATTACAATTTTTGGCCACTGAAGGACATAAAGTAAACAAATAAACTGCAGCTTAGGAAAAAACAAGTTAAATAACTAGGATATGTAATGTCCAAGGAGGGTAGGACATTAGATGAGGACAGAAAAGTAGCGATTTTGCAAGCACCAAAACCCACTACCAAGAAGGAAATTATGTCCTTCCTGGGTACGACTAATTTTTGTCGGAGTGGGATTCCAAACTATGCCTTGGAATCTGCACCGTTGACTAACCTGATTTATAAAAAAGCCTTTGGCAGCACAGGATTTGTTACAATGGACACCAGAAGCAGAATTTGCTTTCTGCAAACTGAAACAGTTAATAGCGCCCTCATTAGTTTTGGGATTACCAAACTATCATAAACATTTTTTCCAAACTGTAGATTGTAAGCAAGGTTATATGACATCAGTGTTAACACAGCAGCATGGGGACAAGCAACGCCATATTGCTTATTATTCATCACAACTGGACCCAGTGGCACGGTGTTTACCCCACTGTGTACAAGCAGTAGTTGCAGCTGCAATGGCAGTACAGGCTTCGGCCTCAGTAGTTTTGTTGCACCCTCTCACATTGAGAGTGCCTCATGCAGTCACGATTATTTTACTGCAAGAGAAGGTAGCATATCTTTCCCCTGCTAGGCATCTTTCCTGTATGACTATATTGTTGAGCCAACTTCATATGACAACTGAGCGATGTACGACTTTGAACCCTTCTACCTTGCCCGCAACCCCTGCAGATGGCACACCACACAGCTGCCTGCAGGTAATTGAGTAAAAGACACTTACCTTACGGATGTTCCCTTGGATGATGCCGAGGTAACATACTACGTGAATGGCTCATGCAAAAGGGGTCCTGCAGGACAGGTCCTAGTAGGATATGCAGTAGTTTCTGATACTGACATTATAGAAGCAAAATCTTTGCCACACAATTTATCTGCACAGGCAGCAGAATTGATTGCCTTGACACGGGCATGTACCTTAGCAAAGGGTACATGTGTGAACATTTTTACTGACAGCCAGTATGCTTTTTCTACTGTACATGTTTTTGCACAGCAGTGGAAAAATCGAGGAATGATAACATCTACTGGCAAACCAATCAGTCATGCACAGTTTATTTGGATCTTTTAGAATCTATTCAGTTACCTCAGAAAGTAGCTATTTGTAAATGCACAGCTCATACCAAGCAACAGGACAGGATTTCAAAAGGTAATGCGAGAGCTGATACAGCTGCAAAGCGGGCAGCTTCAGAAATATTTCTTTTGAATGAGGAATTACAACCCTCTGAGATTTTTGACTTAGAAATGTTAAAGACAATGCAGACACTACGCAAGTTGAAAAACAAAAATGGGTAAAACGAGGAGCAATTCTCGAAAAGGGGCTGTACATCTCTAAAGAAGGGAAACCGATATTGCCGTCTAATTTATTTAGATATGTAGCTTTGTTGAGCTATGGGCAGTGCCATGTCTCAACAGGGGGGGTGGTACAGCTGGTGAACCAAGTGTTCACGACATATGGATTCTTAAATTACTCTAAAAAATTCTGTTCGATGTGCCATGTTTGTAATAAACATCATGCACAAGGGGTGTTAAAGCCCAAGCAAGGGAGTTTTCCTACACCACCGTATCAGTTTCATATTATCTGTATGGATTTCATAGAGTTGAATAAATGTGAAAATAAGTATTGTCTTGTCATTGTAGATATGTTTTCCAGATGGGTGGAAGCCTTTCCGACTAAAAATCCAGACGGGGCAACTGTAGCCAAAGTTCTTGTTAAAGAAATCATCCCTAGATTCGGCATTCCAGAAAGGATCTACAGTGACAACGGCACACACTTCGTAAACCAGACCATACAACAGTTAAGTAGACATTTTGGTATTTCTTTAAAAAATCATTGTGCGTATCACCCACAATCTGCAGGTCTAGTAGAGAGGCATAATGGGATTTTAAAGAATAAGCTAAGGAAGTTAATAGTAAAAACACAGAGAAATTGGGTGTACTGTCTGCTGCCCCTGGCACTGTTGAGCATGAGAACTGTTCCGAATGCAAAAGGATTGACTCCTTTTGAAAAATTATTTGGAAGGGCTTATTATATACCTCAGTGAAAATCGCTCATGCCCGCAGACCAGGAAGCTGACAGTACACTACCTGAGTATATGAGAAACTTGTTAAATTCTAAACATTTGTTGCAGTCAAATTCTGTTTCAGATAAAGAACGAACCAGACCGTCAGAAGTGGCAGTGTCCCCTGGAACCTGGATTTGGGTGAAGACAGTAAAGAAAAAGAATTGGGCATCACCAAAGTGGGAAGGTCCATATCAAGTGCTTCTGTCGACACCCACTGCAGTCAAAATTGCGGAGCGTGCTTCCTGGATCCACCTGACGCACTGTAAATTAGTTAAAAACTTTGAACTGGACAAACATCTTGTCACGTGGCAAGAGCAAAAATGATAGAGTCCAGAAGAAACAGGAATGCAGAACAACCCTTTCCTCAGAAGTATTGCATAATCATCCTGTTAACTGTACCAGTGACAATAATCTTTTTGTTGTGGCCTTTCCTTTTCCCAGCCACACAGACTGAACTGAATAAACGTGAAGCATTACTCATAGACTGGCATCCAAACTTTAACACTTACCAGGCAATTAAATATGTGTATGCTGAGACTTTCAGTGTTTCGAATTGCTGGATTTGCACAGCTTTGCCGACAGCATACGGGGGGTTATTAATGACTACAGTCCCCCTAGGGGTCAATGAGACCTGGGAGAACTTGATTTATGATACCTCATCCATTACATCACAAGATAAAATAGCATTGCACTTGTCTGTTCCACAAAAGGGAACTGTGTGTTTTTATAAAAATGATACTGTTCAGGTGGGTTGGAGCAATTGCAATGTGACTGTTCCTTATAAATGTTACACTAAAGGTAACAATGTAGATCTTTATTGTAATACAAACTATGATTCATTTCTTGGATTGATGGACAAAACACTTGATGAAGTAAAACATAATTCTGTTCTTTATAAACAACTGTCTATAATTGATAGAAAAATGTTTCATGCAGGGCGAGTGTATATTCATAGCAAAGTTACTACTAAAGTGGAGGACTGTTATTTTGTGTGTGGCAGAAAGGCATACAAATGGTTACCTGAGAATTGGTCCGGCAGTTGTTTTTTGGGTTACCTGGTTCCGGCCATACGACACACTGCAGTTTTGCCTCGAGGAAAAATTTGAAATGTCTGAGAGGTCGTCAGGAAACCTGTAAATCCAGTGGCGCAAATCAATGCGTGTTGGAAAGACCATCATTCCATAGGCAAAGGACTGACACATATGGACTTGAGTGATAGCGTTATATCATGGGCAGGCATATTACCGGCATATGGAGCAGTGAAATCGATCTGGGAGCTGAGAAAACTGTCAACTTCTCGAAATAATGCAACTTTTTCCGCTCTCGAATTGGTGACTGATGGAACTGAATACTATGAGAACTGCAGTGCTTCAAAAACCGTATGGCTCTCGACTTCACCCTAGCAGCGAGAGGTGGTACTTGCACTTTAATCCAAGAAGAATGCTGTTCGTATATTCCTGACCATAAACACGAGATAGACAATCATCTTGAGGTAATTCAGCAAGTGTCGGCCATGACCAAATCAGGCCCAAACCCACTGACGGACTTTTTTCCAGAAATGGTTTGGGGGGTGGGGTACCATCCTAATGAACATCCTGATTGCCATTTGTGTAGGAATGCACCTACTAGGAGTATGTGTTTGTTGTGGCATCCCCTGCATGAAAAGACTGTTTAAAGATTTTATAGACATGTCAGTTTCTGAGACCTTATATCAAAGTACTGCGTTTGAAGAACTGTTAAAAGATTGAAAATGCTTTCATGAGTATAAACTGAATGACTCTCTTAACTGCAAATCCTAAGTGGAAGAGGTTAGGAGAATAAAACAAACTGTTTATGCTTATTTTGAAAGTAGAATAAAAGTATTAAAAGGGGGGAAATGTCAGAAAAATATGTATTAATGTGTGTATTAGTAATATGCTTAGTGCATTTAGACCTTGAAAAGGGTTAACACATTTATTCTGTTTCATACTGCATAAATCTGTACAAACTGCAGATGCTTTCTGACCTTGTATTGTTAGCTAAAATCTTGCTTGTGCCTTGGAAATTTACTGAGAAGCAGATGATTCCTGCTTATGTTAGGAAAATAATGAATAGAACAATACTACTTGTACGAAGCTTAGACAAGAAGTTCCGTTTGTGCTGTGAGAAAATACACAGCTGTAGAAACTATAGATAATTAGGACAAAGCCTGTTTGAAAATATGAACTGCAATCAGCATTTGCTTGTATCTGAGTTAGAAGAGTACCTTGAAATGTAACACTGTACAATAGAAGCCTGTAAACGAATTAGTGCCCACCAAGACCAGGTTGTTTTTCTCAAAAGTTTCTCACAAATCTAGTCATGTCAGCAGAAATTCTGAGTAACATCTGCTGTAGAACAATACTGAAAGTTGTGTTTGATTACGTCAGCCATAGAAGGCCATGTCTTGTAAAACAGTATAAGAATAAGCATATTTCCTGTTAGTAGTTAGACAAATCCTTGTATTTGCATGTTTTTGTCTCCTTGCAGCAAGTAATTAAATATGCCTTAACTGAACCTTACGTGTATTGGTCTTTGAAGTTTTTCCTTTGACAAAAATATAATGAGATTAGTTAAATCTTGTTTTTCCGTATCTGTGAATCTTTCCATCTGTGTTATTTTTAATATTTTCTGTGATTGAAACTCTGATGTTTATTGTAAATATTTTCACCTTTTATTATTAAATATATTTAAAATTTTCATTATGGCTGATCTTTTACAGAATATTTTAACCTTTGAGAGTATTATATTTATGTGGTGACACTGTGGCTGTTACCAAACGCCTTGCTGCATTGATCAAACACTACCATTTGTATTAGTATTAATTTTACTCCATATAATTGGGCACCCAGGTATGAGCCTTAGAGTAGCTGGCTTTGGAGTGATCTGTTGGCAGTGGACCTACATTATAGTCTAGGAATAGGCGGTAGATCTGTGGCAGCCTTTCCCAGGTGTGAGTGTTTGAAAATCAAATCTCAATATGTGTGTCAGCTACTTGGAGCACTGGTTTCACAGAGAGGGTGGTGTTAGACTTGGCTTGGAACTCAACTCTACAGCTGTGTCAGTGGGGAGTCTTATTTGAGGTCTAGAGAGAGTGAGGGAAACCCAGCCCCAAGACTGTGTGTACCCTGTGTGCTCTTAAGGGGAATTGTGCTTGGTGCAGAGTGCTATATCTGGAAATACCGTATGTATCTATCTTTGTTCCAAGTGAATTTCCCTCTCCAGTGTCAGTGGTAAGGATTAAGTCTTCTTGATTACTGGCCCAGAGCAGAGATGTCACATTTAGCTGTTCACTTAAAGGTTTTAGAACTAGGCTTTATAGCATGACTTTACAGTACTACTGTTTTCAGCATAGTCCCATAATTTAGTTAACACTTGTATAATCTCAAGTTTATGGAAATTCACTTGGAAACCCAGTTCAGAGGCCTTTGAATGCTACTCTGCACTGCACTGTCTGTATGAACTCTGAATAGTTAACAAAAATGTGTTAATGGAGCCTTCTCAGAAGCTGAAGAATTAAATGTTAATCCAGACTTGACAGATTGTACTAGTACTACACTTAGATTATTGGGCTATTATTGTACTCAGTCACATAGTCTGTTTTAGGCACCAGTGAACCCTCAGGTTGCTGTGGGCCCCCCAACAAACAGTAAATTATCTTATTCTGATATTTTGTTGCATGTGTGTCAAACCAGCAAAAGCTAGCAGTGTAATTAATAAACCAAGTGGATAAACATAACTAAGGATGAAGACTCCTAGGCTTTGGCACCATGCTGCCTTTAAAATTCAGTGACATCTCTGGTTGTAGTAACAGTAATTTGCCAAGCAGCAGGCTTCATAATGTCATCAAATGTTTTAGTACTGACACAGTGCCTTTGACTTAGTTAAATACTGCTGGTGGGCATTTTTACCCAGTACAACTAACAATAGTGGGCTTTAGGCACCCCCAATCCCCACGAACAAGCCCCCTCCATCATGCTCGACTATGTGGGGGCTCTCACAAACGCTGTTAGTTGGGGAAAATGAGGAGAATAAAAGACCATTCATTCTCTAGTTACTTTCTTTATTGTAAACTGGGTTATGACATGACCCTGTTACAATAAAGCAAGCAATCAGAGAATGAATGTGAGTGAGGTAAGTGCTAGAGATTGGCAGCCCAGAGTGACTTGATCCCCATGCTTACCCTGGTACTTTAAGATGAGCAGATGCTTCCAGTCTTCAAGAATGGTCTTCTTTTTAAGTGAGTTGCAGGACACCAGACTCTTTGCTCAATAATTTCGCCAAATCCAAAAATAATGTCAAAATATATGGTCACAATCAGGATCACTTTTTATAAATGACTAATTTGCTTAAGTTTAATAGAATGACATTTGCATCAACATGCATTTTTTTAAACAATTAAGTTTTTCTGAAGGACAGAGAAAATGAGGCAAAATCAAGGATCGTATATTAGGCATGTATTACTTCTGAGGACTACTAAACAGTCCGTGATCTGGTATGGCAAAACCAGTGTTGAACAATATACTGCCATTTGAGATCTGTGTAAAACCTAGTATTGCTACAGCTTATACTTGTGTGCGTGGGGTACAGTGCAGGCGTAGCAAGCTGGCTAAAATTTCTTTCACAGACCATCAATTCTGCCATTATACTTGGGTACGAGGGGACATGGTTGCACTATAAGATAAGTTGGCCATAAATTATTTTATTTACCATTGCAAACATAGACCTTATGCATGTTTTTGTCTATCTTTGGTGGTTTGGTAGGAAGATGTGTGAAAGTAACTCCTCATTGCCAGAGTGGTGAAGTGAGTAGCACTGCCATTTAACAGTGTTTTGTCCTGGTTGACTTTTTGGCTCTGGCTTTTATGTGGACTGTGCATGCCCTGTCTGGGTGAGTCTGGATATGTGTACTGATTTCCGCAACACAGACATGCAGTAGGTGGATTGGCATTCCTCCAGTTTCCGTGAAAGTGAAATATATCACTAATTTTTATTTGTGCACAGACACCATGCCAGTCCCATTCATAGCAGTAAAATGCAGTTAAGCATAAAATACATCACTGAGCATTCAGGCCCTTAGATGATCTAGGTTTCTGGTGGCCCGTACACCCTGGACTTTATACATTGATCTTTGTGTACTTGGTTGTAATCTTTGCCCTGAACTGCACCTATTATAAAACTAGCCCCGATCACAGATGTGTATAGAAGGTTGCTGTAGCTTATGTGGGGAGCTGAAGATGATATGATCATTACTTTAATTTCCTCACAATCAAACTTCAGAGGTGTGCATAGGATGTCATTATGTCTTGTGCTGGGGACAATGTGGTAATTGTTCCTCTTCCAGACTTAAGAGGTGTGCATAAAACTTTACTAGAGCTTTTGTAGAGGCACTGTACTGACTAGGAGCAATAACCTGGAATACATTGTGATCTTTTTTTCTTCTCCTTTCCATTTTCCTCACAATCACAGATTGGGAATGTATACAGGTGGTGGGGGTCAGGTCAAGGAGGGGTGCTGTGTATATGTATCATAGGAGGTTACTTGGCTAATGGCCCTAGGACCCTTACAAGCCTAGCCAAGTTCAACCCTTCTTTCCTATAGGGCCTAAAGATATGGGCAGTGGTTACAAGCCAATCTAAATCAGCACTGACTGCCCCTATCCAAGAGAGACATGTGTGAAACCCCTGGGATGAATTTCCAATTTCCCATCCAGTCATCCAGGTTAAGCTTAAATAGGGTCAACGAGGGGCTCTGTTTAACTTGAAGTTGCTGAAAGGGCACAAAATTTAATCTTTCAAATTCAACGTTTTCTCCCTTTGCGGAAGGTCAAAGCAAAGTCAGTTTGTCTGCTCCTCGGGAGCATGGCATCCAGCATCCTATTAGTACTGTTAGCCAGGTTGCACATGAGAGTTCTCCAGTGGCTTCTGTCTTCCCAATGGTCCTTCCAATATCTTCTGCTGAATCACCCTGTTCTGCTGAAATAATCATGCAAGGAGGACCTCCTTTGGCAGATAGCACCCAACCAGTTGACACCCCCCCCTTTCCTGCCCAACTCATTGCCACTGTGACCATGGATGCCTCCCAGATCGGGTGGGGGGGCATTATCTAGGCAGGACTGTCCAAGGCACATGGCAAGAACACGAGCTCACCTGCATATCAATGTTCTGGAGATGAGGGCTTCTGGCGTTGCAAGCACTTCAAGACCTTCTTCCTGTAGGGACTATTGCGATACAATCAGACCATGTCGGTAGTTTGGTATATCAACAAACAGGGCGGTACCAGATCTTACCCACTCTGTTGAGAGGTCATGCAAGTTTGGGAACGGGAGATTTCTTCCCAGCGCTTTCTGGTTGCAACGCAGACTCCAGGGATGACCAAATGTGATAGCCGACAAGCTCAGCTGAACGATCCTACTGCCTCGTGAGTGGTCTCTGAAACACGAATCAGTGGAACAGATTTTCCACAAATGGGGACAGCCTTGTTGTGACCTTTTTGTCAGTCCAGTCAATGCCAAATGCAGCAGCTATTTTTCCCTCATTCCCCCTTTGGGGGAGACTCCCAGAGATGCTCTAGCTCACGATTGCCCCCTGGGTCTTCTGTATGCTTTCCCTTCTCATTTCCAAAGTGATTCAGAAAGCCAGATGGCTGGGATGCAAGTTAATCCTCATTGCTCCTTACTGGCCTCGTCAGGTTTGGTTCCCCTTCCTCGAGCCTCTTCTCCTGGACGATCCTTGGGATTCTGGTCCCAGCTCCAGTTCTGTTGACCCACATGTCAGGTTTGCTACATCCCTCAGTCCACACCCTCAAATTGACAGCGTGGCTGCTCCAGTTCCATCCCTAGTCAGGCTGCACGATGTATCTTCCTCAGTGTCACATATTCTTATGTCCTCCCATAAACCTTCAACTAGGAGACTATATGGCAGTAAATGGAAAAGATTTTCTATTTGGGCATAGAAAATTAATGTAGATCCCTACACTGCTTCTATCCCTGTGATTTTGGAATTTCTCCAAGCTTTTTCAGCAAGGATCTGCTGCCACTGTCAGAGTTCAATTGGCTATTTCCCATTTTGGGTTTCCAGATACCAATTTAATGTCTCATAAGCTATGCAAGACCTTTTTGAAAGGAGCCACTCTGTTGAGGCCACCGCTCTAAGAACCTGTGGCTTCACGGGATTTAAATTATGTGTTGTCCAAACTGACATCTTCCCCGTTTGAACCTTCTCACTCCTCTTCATTGAAATTTTTTGTCTTGGAAGACTTTGTTTTTGGTGGCTTTCACATCAGCTAGACGAGTATCGGAGTTACAAGCCTTGTCTGTTAAACCACCTTATTTGATCTTTCATAAAGACAGGGTCTCACTGTGTACTAACCCCTCCTTTGTCCCCAACGTTTGTTCCCACGCAAGCTTAAATCAATCCATAGAACTCCCAGTTTTCTTCCCTAATCACCGTAATGCAGCTGAATATCTGTTTCATCAGCTAGACCTTCATAGACAACTACGTTTTTATTTGCATCGGACCAAGGAGTTTAGGAAATCAGATCAGCTATTCATTTCCTTTTCTGAATCCAGATTGGGCTTACCAGTTTCTAAAGTGACACTAATTGGATTTCCAGTTGCATAGCCTTTGTCTACAGTTCGGAGGGCAGACCTTTATCCTTCAAGATCAAGACTAATTCTACCAGGTCTCTGTCTACCTCTGCAGCCTTTCATGCCAGGGTCCCACTTGATAATATTTGTGCAGCAGCTACGTGGGCTACCCCTCACACTTTTAATACACATTACAAATTGGATTTAGCTTCCAAGGGTAGAGCATCCTTTGGCTCCACAGTGCTCAGGAGTATTTTCCAGTGAGCCACCCAAGAATAAGGCACTAGGGACGCTGTCCCATACGTAAAAATGAGGGTGAGATTGGACTACACAACATAAAGAAGTTATGTACTCATCATAACGTTCCATGTTGGTAGTCTATCTCACCCTTCATTTTTACCAACCCGCCCTCCTGCCCCCATCCTGGAAGAATCTGGAGATGTTAATATTTTGGTTATCTTTGGTTGGAGACCCTTTACTATTGGTTTGTCTGTTATGGTTATTTCTTCTAGTGAGCAGCAAACAAGATCTGGGGTCTGTACTGATGCACTATAGAATACATGCTTAGCCACGAGCCAACCAGAAGTCTTCAAGCTTATAAATCGGCTCCGAACCCATACATAAAAATGAAGGGTGAGATGGACTACCAACATGGAACATTATGGTGAGTACATAACTTCTTTTTTTTGCCTGTACGTAGTAGATTCCAAACAGTAGGAGCCCCAGCACTGATCCCTGTGGAGTACCACTGGTAATGGGTCTGCTGGTAGAGATGGAATCCCCTATTTTGACTGTATGTGTTGTCTATGAGCCAGTTTGCAACCCACCTGACAGTATATGGGTTGATCCCCAGATTGGCGAGTTGCCTGAGTGGGGGATTGTGTCAAAGGCCTTGGCTACGTCTAGGTAGGCCGTATGCACAGATTTGCCTCATCCAGGGCACTGGTGACATTCTTGAAGTCCACCAGGTTCAACAGGCATGATCTGCCCTTGACAAAACCAAACTGGGTTGGGTCAAGTGTTTGAAGTCTTCTTATATCTTTGTTGATAAGGTCCATGAGGATGCTCTCCATGGCCTTGCATACAAGGCTGTTTAGGCTTATTGGGTGTATAGTTCCCAGGGTCGGTGGATGCTCTCTCTTTGTGCAAAGGGATGACAGTAGCAGTTTTCCATTCTGCAGGGACAAAACCAGTACTTGGGCTGTGGTTAAAGATAGTACTCAAAAGGTGTTGCTAACTCCTGTTTTAAACCATTTAGAATGCAGCCTGGGGTGTTATCAGGTCCGATACAGGCTGTGTTTTTGGCTTTGGAGAGAGCGGTTAAGACCTGCTCTTTAGTGATACTAGGTGGAGAACAGGTGGTAGGAATGTTCAAGGGTATAAGTGGCAGGGACAGGGGGAGAAGTTTTCACTGAACCTGTCCTCTTGTAGGTTGTCTGTTTCTACAGGTTCAGTATATGTAGTACCATTCACAATAGTACAAGTTCATCATAAATCTGGGCTTTTCCTTTAAGGTTTTGGATGTAGTTAAAGAATGCCTTATGGTTATCTTTAGCCATGGATGCTAGTTTAGATTCATAGTTAGCTTTAGAGGACTTTACAAGTCTTATTTGCTTGTTCAAACTGAGAAGGGTGTGCTTCCAATTCTGAGACTGTTCCTTAATGTTCTTAGACAGCAGTTTCTTCCTGTTGTTGTATAGTTTGTTTGTGGCAGGATGTATACCAGACAGGCTTGTTCTTCCTAGAAGATCTTGCTTTGGCCCTATCAGATATGTCTGAGTCAGTACAAGTGTGTAGATGTTTATACAGAGCATTGGTGTATATCCCAGTATAGGCGTTCTAGGAATCAGTGGGGAATGCTTCCAGTGAGTACAGTTTCAGATTTAGACTCCTAGTATTTAGCAGCGTAACATTGAGGTTGTTTTTCAAGGATATTTTACATTGGAAGTTTTGTTCTTATGACGCCTAAAAAAGGCACTATGGGGGAGGCAAATGCTTAGCCAATAACCGAAAGCCAAGATGTGACGGGTGAAGACCATCTCTGACAAAGCATCGTGGTCTGTCAACCATAGCATCTAAGGCTGACAGGCACTGGATCCCCATGGAGTGATGCCAGAACCTATGCAAATTGTTGGTCAGTCATTTTTTGTCTGGATTGTGGCATCATCCTAGGTGAAGGTAGAATGCTGCTTAAGGTTAGGGACATACCCGCCTAGGACAAACATTCAAAGAGCTCAGTCACGTCTTTCTTCATATAGTCCAAAGAGGTATGTCTCAGGTTGTTCACACCAACATGGACTATGACAGAGTCCTAACAGTAACTGTTATTGACAGACATGAGTGCATGTGCAATGTGGCAGATCCTGGCACCTAACAGTTACTTTTTCCTTATCCAACCTGGTGAGTGGGACATCTGAGTTTCTCACAATGGAGTGATCAAAACATTAGATTTTGTGTTTTGCCTTGGGACAGGGGCCTGCAACCTTCACTATCAAAAGAGCCATTTTTGGCTCATCTCCAACCATGTGAAAAATCACTGGGAGCCACAAAACCTAGTTGACCTCTAAAATGAAGATAACACACAGTGTATAAAATTTTATATAATAGTTATTATACAAATAATGTATTTGGGCGGCGCAGTGGTTAATGCTGTTGCCTCACAGCAAGAGGTTCTCCGGTTCGATTCTCGGCTGGGGCGCCTTCTGTGTGGAGTTTGCATGTTCTCACTGTGTTCGCGTGGGTTTCCTCCGGGTACTCTGGTTTCCTCCCACATTCTAAACACATGTTTCTGGAGCATTTCTCCCTGGGCCTCTGCTGAAAACAGGATCTGTGGAACCTAGTCGGACTTTCCCGGTCAACAAATGTTAAATAAATAAATAAAAAAATAAACAAATAAAAGAACTAAGTTTATAAGAGCACTATTTAAAATCCATCCCTATTATTGTTCCTTTGTTGGGATTGCTTGATCACTCTGTGTGTGTGATATCACTTGACCTCTTAAAACAAGAAATTTGGACAAAGCTATAACAAATAGGGCACAAAGGCCCAAAAATAGAGACACTTTTTTTTTTTAAATATTGCTCTTACAAACTTAAGACAGTTGATAGAATAACAGATTTTGCATTAGCATTAATTTTCTTAAGGGTATGAAGTCTGAAACTCAAATGTCTGTTTTTTTCTGACTTCAGCCCTCAATGATTTGCTAGAAAAAACACAATTTTATGAGAAACAGACCAAAAATATGAGGCAAACGTCAGGACATTCTGCAAAAATCTGCACAGTTGAGAGGTAAGTGTGTGTGTAAAATACATGTTAACAGAAACCATGTTATTTTAGTAAGTTTATAAGAGCAATACTTAGTCCATCCCTATTTTTGCTCCTGTGTCCCCCCTTTATTTGTGGCTCTATCATGATTTCTTGTGATAAGACATTGAGAGATATGGAAATCTTTCAGGGGATGCTGCTGCCAGGGGATCGCTCAATCTCTGTGTGTGTGGAATGCATGGCAACAGAAACGGTGTTATTCTAGCAAGTTTCTAAGTTTATAAGAGCAATATTTAAAGTCCATTACTCTGTGTGTGTGGTGCGGTAGACTGGCCATTATTTTTCAAAGCTACAGGGAGCCACTGCTGAGGGCTGGAAGAGCCACAGGTTGCAAACCCCTGCCTAAGGAGCTTGTTCGGTGAGACACTGGTGCATGCATTTTTGTGTACTGTGAGCTGGTGGTGAATTAGTGAAGCAAGTTTGGAGGTCTCTGATCTTTAGGCTTCTGATGAGTACCTTTGCATATGTGGGTTTAGGTGCTGCGTGCATGTTGTGTGCAATAGGTGAATTATGCAAGTTGACAAGCCCCTTAGTATTAGTATCGGGCATGCTGATTTGTGAGTGAGAGTATAGATTCTAGATTCTTAATATAGATGCATCTCTCACATTGATTTTGTGCGATATAGTAATGGGTTGTCAGTGTACAGGAGACAACACCAAGAAAGGAGGGGGGGTGTCCATATTCATAAAGGACACCCACGCCTCAAGGTTGGTGACAACGCACGATGCATCGGAGACCATCCAGGTGCAATTAACCATAGGCAAGACTGCTCTGCAATTTGTAGCATGTTACAGGCCACCCTCTCAAACTCAGGAACCTCACATGGCCTTCCTGAAAACAATGGAGGGGATAAATGCATCTCCAAACACCATCATACTAGGTGACTTCAACTACCCTAATATAGACTGGGAACACTACTCAAGCCCAAACACTCTAGCCCAAAGGTTCCTGGAGTTCATAAACTCAAATGCCATGGAACAACTAGTCACCATCCCCACAAGAGGAGAAAACATACTTGATCTCATCATCACGAACATGGGATCACAATGTTCAACACCGGAAGTATACCCCTCACTGGTGAGATCAGATCATAAACTAATCTCGCTGGAGGTCCTCATCCCGCCCCCACCTGAAATAAAAAAGACCACAGTGAAAAACTTCTCAAAAGCTGACTTCACACTTCTAAAAACTAGTGTGGTCTCCTTTAAGGCCCCTGAGCCAGTGGTAAACATTACTCAAACCGCTGAATCACTTACAAATGCCTTCTACCAGCACCTACAGGACTGCATGGATCAGGCAATCCCAAACAAAACTAAGACTCTTTGTACCAAAGGCAAGCGTCCAGTCTGGTGGACCCCAGCCATAAACAAGCTCTACAACAAAAGGAGGAAGCTACTACAAGATAGAGCAAAATCCTTGAAAGGTAAGACACCTTTGATCATTATAAGTAAAAAACTAAGAGCTCTCATAAAATCATCCAAGGCAAATTTTGAGAGAAAAATCGCCAAGGACTCAAAAGACAATCATAAGGCCTTCTTTAGCTATGTTAGAAACCTAGGAGGAAACTCCCAGATATGCTCAGAATTAATTCAAAATGATGTGAAGATTACTGAACCTACACACATTGCCAACATACTGGCTGACAGGTTCAGTGCAAACTTCTCCCCAAAAGGAGAGATATCTATACCAGAGGATTGTAGCCCCCCAAACATCTCCAACGCCCAGGTGAGAACTGCTCTCTCCAAAGCAAAAAACACAGCATCCATGGGACTGGATGGTATCTCCGGCTGTGTGCTCCACGAACTCAATGAGGAATTAAACCCGCAGTTAAGGACAGCTGTTTAATCTTAGCCTCACCTCAGGATACGTACCCAAGGAGTGGCGCACGGCGACTGTGGTCCCACTTCACAAGGGCGGTGCCTCCACCGACCCTGGAAATTACCGTCCCATTAGCTTGACAAGCCTTATCTGCAAAGCCATGGAGAGGATCATAATGGAACTCATAAAGACATAGGGTACTTGCAGACTTTGGATCCAACCCAGTTTGGCTTTGTCAAAGGCAGATCATGCCTTTTAAACTTGGTTGACTTTCGAGACGGTCACCAAGGCCATTGATGAGGGAAAGGCAGTCCATACAGCCTACCTTGACCTGGCAAAGGCCTTCGACACAATACCCCACTCAGGTATCATCGAAAAACTCATCAGCTTGAATGTAAACCCATACATCACAAGATGGGTTGCAAACTGGCTAAGTGACAGAACCCACAGGGTCAGAGTTGCTGGAGCCATGTCAGACTCAAAGCCTGTCACAAGTGGTGTCCCACAGGGCTCAGTCCTGGGTCCACTCTTGTTCGGCATCTACTTTTCTGAAGTACAAGCAAACGTAGGAGGGTTATGGCTGACAAAGTTTGCAGATGACTGCAAACTGGGTGCCATAGTCGAAAACACATCTGACACAGATATCCTTCAGAAGGGCCTCACAGAAACGGATAACTGGTGCCAGAGCCATGGCCTAAAGTTAAATGCCAAGAAATGCATAGTCATACCCTTCGGGAAAAACAAGGTTACCCCTAGCTACCATATAGGTGGCAATCCACTGAGCACAGAAGAAGTCATCAGGGATCTGGGGACCCAGGTTGACAGTAGCCTTTCGTTTGACACTCATGTTGCTAAAGTAGTTAGGAAAACCTTCTACATTGCCCACCTGATCATGAAGGGATTCACATCTAGATCAAGGGAGGTCATCGTCCCCCTGTATTAGACCTATGATTGAGTACAATGCCCCATTCGGAATGTATCTGACCCGACACCTGCAGCAGCTGGAAAGGCCCCAAAAGTTCCTCACCAAAAGGATAAAGGGTCTCAAAAATATGTCTTATGCTGCCCGACTGAAAGAACTCCAGCTCTATTCAGTCTCATACCGCTTGCTCAGAGGTGACCTGTGCCTGACATATAAGGCCATGTCAAACCCTGATTTGATGAATATGCTTCACCTCAAAAAATCTAGATCCCTCAGAACCACAAGGGCGGGAGACTTAAACCTTGACACGGTTATTAATAGAACGTGCTGGAGGGACAGATTCATCACCCAGAGACTCCCTATGCTGTGGAACAAAATCCCGGTACATGTGAGGCAGAGCACCTCGCTGGCCTTGTTCAAGAGGAATCTTGACCAATGGATGGGAGATCGCAGATATACCCCAGGGATTACTTCAGTGTCACTGCTTGACAGAGGCACAGCAAAATAATAGGCATAGTTTTATTCAAACTAAAGGGGTGGCGAAAGCCAAATAACTATGGGCTAGGCTTATAAATGCCCTTGGGCAGATAGCCTAGTATGAACCTATGAACGTAATTGCTACACTGCCTCAGGATGCCCATATCGACCAGGCTGACTGGAGAAATTGTGGGAAACTGACCATCCATGACACTAGGTATAGTACTGTGGAAAGGACTAGAAGGACCGGGGTATGGCCAGGAAATAGTAGAGGTTTGGTAGTGCGAGAGGTTTACTGGGCGAGACTTGTATTCGTATCTAAGAGGCTCAGCTGAGTCTCTGTCTGGCCAGTGAAGCATAACAGTGAGAAACTTCAGACTGAGCACAAGCAGATAATTAAGGGAAAATGCATCTGTCTGGGACTTTGCGTCTGACTGCCAATGGTAACCACCACTGCATAGCCTCGGGCAATAAATAGCAACAAAATTAAATGGATTTAAAATGCTCTAACCAATGATAGCACATGACACTGGGCCAACCATCACCACTCAGGTGAGTCCTTGGCTACACTTTTCTCTCACAAGGGTACTGGGGGAGGCCCTCTTTTGTGGAGGAAACCTGGATTAGTGCTCAGAAACTGTAAAACAGTCTGGGTCCAGCAAATCTGAACCAAGTTTGTGCTAGGCTGAAAAGTGCAGCCAGCAGCAAAAATACAGTTCAAAAGTAACAGCACACAATCATTTGAAGTACGGGACTGTGGCTATTTGAACCTTCTTTCATGCTGCTCTAACAACAGATGGATGCAGAGAGACTGTGTGTGTGTGTGTGTGTGGGGGGGGGGGGGTTAGTATAACACAAATAGGATACATAAAGCCCAACTTAACCCTAATTTCTCAGTAAACTAGCTAAAATTTGTCTAAATATCAAATAGTCATACAAGTTGCATCTATTCTTAACCGGTAAATATTTAATTTGGTATAATTATATAAACTGTAGACGTTTAAAACGGTTTGTTTTCCCTGGGCCTGTCCTGAAAATGAGCACATATCCATTAGGATTTTACTGGTAATCAAAAGCCAATCGAGGGTAACTCTGAACACCTGACCCAATACTTCTTGAGAGACGGGCTTAAAGCATGAAAGATCCAACAATCCACAAAGATACAAGCTACCACACCTTTGTACTATTACTAAACAGTATGTTAGTTAACACCCTATCAGATTTAACATAACGCAAATTTTGGGCAAATCCCCCAATAAAACCAGCCCCTTTCAATCACAAAGCACCAATACATCTTTTTTTGCTAAAAAATATATATAAATAATAAAAAGACCGACTCTCAAACCAGTTTCTAATTAAATGTTTTATTTTTAATCTATACATACCGCTCAAATGTCCAGGAGTCTAGCTTTCGACCTCTGTCCCTCTTAATCCCTCCTAACACTGGTGCCCTTTGGAGGAAAGATGGTGAATTATACATCAGTAATCCACTTCAAGAAAATGTATACGAATTCATATTCTCTTACTCTGTTAACCTCTCAAATTAACATAACTAATATTTTAGAAGCGTCTATAATTGAGAGTTATGTATAGATCTATCTACACACGCGTCTGGTCTGTTTTTCCTGGTAAATGAATGCAAATAAGTGCCACTTGTTTATAAACTGCAACGAATTGTAAATACGAAGGTAAGAGTTCATTCTTGCACGAGTAACTTTACGTCATCTCCCCCGGCTAAAAAATTCCCGCGTAGGAAGGTCTTGCAACGAATCCGTACTCTCTGTGTTTTGAACTATACCAACAAATTGTATACATGAACTAACATTGCCGTTTTAATTTCAAAATGTTTAAAGTCTCAGGACTTCCATTTGTTACTATTGGTTGATATATAGTGGGTGGAGAGAATAACTTCTAATTGACCAAAAAAGTAGCTCGCTAGGTGATTGGCTGGTTACGGCGGGCTAGATAACTTGGTATAAATAACGAAAGACGAGGCGGGGTGTTCTTGTTTGTTGGCTGACCGCATGAAAGGAGGGTAGTAAATGTAAACTACGCTGTTAATAGCCACGCTATTGAACACACTCTCTTTCCTCCCTCATTAAATCTGGGGACTAAATTAATGCCAGCAATACTGTTAATTACCATTTCAGGTGGGCTTCTGGCATCATTACCAGTAAATGAATAATTTTCCTGAACACCGATATTAATTTGTGTGTTTTTTTAGCGCCAGGAATTATTTAATAGCGGTGGATCGGCTTACGTATATCTTTACGGTGGATTAAGCTTTATCAAGAGGCTAAAATCAATTTGTTTCGTTTGAGTTATTTCCGTGTACAGTGGAGACCTCATTCAAATAGTTACACCACGCCTGAGGGAGGAGCTAACTATCCCTCCTATTTCTTCATAATTTCAGGAGAGTAGGAGACTGATTACCGGTATTCTACTAATATGGGCGAAGTGCATCCTGTGGAGTTCAAACTAGAAGCGCATCGCATTGTGAGTATCTCACTTGGGAAGATTTACAACTCTCGAGTTCAGCGGGGAGGCCTTAAGTTACACAAGAATTTGTTGTTATCGCTTGTTCTGCGTAGTGCCCGGCAGGTTTATTTGAGCGACCTTGGCCCTTTGCAAGAGGGGCCTCCTTTGTCACCATGCTCAGAGATGGGATACACACCTCAGCCACCTGGTCTGGTACCAGTGGAATGGGACCAGCCTCCCCAGGCTTGTGGTTGGAGAAGTGAATCTGCCCCTGCTGTTGTGGACGAACTTGATGACAGTGGGTTAATGGGCTGTGAAGACGTAGCTCAGGAATTAGAATTGACTTCAAGTGAGGAACAAGTTGGTGAAGTTTGTTTAAGGACTAAGGAGGAGATTGTACTATCCCCGCCTAGCTCCAGAAAGAGGAGGGGTGAGCCCCACCAGTCTTCTCCCACAGATTTGAAGAAGTCTCGTACGGAGGAGGAGGAGGACGCTGGGGAATCTGGCGTCGAGGATATGGATACGAACAATGTGTCTAATCTTATAAATATTTTCGGTTCCAGTTTCTCCGGACTCTTGACTAAAGATGTCCCGCATTCGCTGTCTGGCGTCGAGTCTACACAACAGTTGGAGGAGCCTGTGACAGCGGCAGACAGAGATCCGGACTCTGCGCCATTGTGCTGTGACGCAGTTTTACAGACCGTGAATCCCTGGAACACGGCTATTGTGGCCTTCTGACTTTTATCTTCACCTTAGGACAGTGACTTATTGATCTCACGTGAAAATGAGGTCTGTTCGCTTCTTTTTGAAGCAGAGTATGCAGTGGGTCTTTGTTGTATAAAGACGTGTAAGAGTTTCGTTTTTTGTGTTCTAATGTATTTTGATGTTGCTTAATGTGTTTTACATGCAGTAAAAGAACATTAAAGTCATACGGCTTGTATTTCTTGTCTCAAAATGCGTGGTCTGGGAGGAGGGATTCTTAACTTTTAATGTAGGTCTGTTAAAATACCGGGATGCACTCGGTAACCTTTCGATTTAATGGAGTTAAAATTGTTCAGCTGTATTGTTTAATTCTGCTTTGTTGGTGATCCAGCAAATAGGAAAGTGCTGCTAATAACAAAAATGAGTGACCAGTTTTTTTTTTGTTACGTGTACAGTTAACCCCAACCTAGAAGGCAAGGGCATGCGAATTGCTGTGTATTAAGTGAACGTTTTGTAAGTAACCCCCCCCCCCCCCAAAAAAAAGACAGTTCTGGGCAGTTTTGAAGCTTATATCTCGGCTGTGACTTTCTCTTTCACAAACGATTTTTGCCAGCGTGGTGAGTTTAACGCATGCATTCTTTATGTGGGTGAGTGGATGGAAGGGTTGTGATGTTAGGAACGGAATTAAATGGAAACCATCAGGCACCCGTTTATTTTCTTGGTCTGTGATGTGTACGGGGTTGGGGCGTATCCATTGTCACTTCATATTTTGCATTTTTGAGGGGTCGTGGAACTCCTTCAATCTCCGTACGTCTGGGACGGGTCAAGCCATGGTTAGGCTAATCCTATTCTTTGCAGTCACTGATGTTGGGAACAGTATTGTTTTGGAAAGAGGATGCAATTAATCTGTTTATAGCATAACGTCTGCATAGTGTTTACACCGCATCGGTAAATGCGTTTTTTCACTTTTCTGTTGCGTCGTTGTATAAGTCAGTGTAACATTGTGTCTCTCATTTGTATTCTAATTTTGCCTTCGTAGTTTATAGGTTGAGTGGTGGCAATTTTTTTTGAGATCGGCTGCAATTTTCATACTAGTAATAAGTTGTGGTATTGCAAGTACTTTACTTTTGCGGACTGTTTCGCACGTTCACACGTGGTGGCATAATTCAGGTCGTCTTGTCTGTTTGGGGTGTTGAAGATTGTAGTCTGATAAAACCAGATTTTATTTGTTTACAGGGAAATTCCGACTGGACGCAGGTCCTTTTTCAGTGGATGCCCGGGGAGAAAAGCTCCACATGATGGATACAAAGTTGCAGCAATAGTAAACATTACCAGTTGCTGATTATATCAATAACTTGTTACTGTATTAATCAAGTTTTTGTGTCTTTCGGCACAGTATGTACAGTAAATGTTGCAAGTTAAGAGTTTCATGTCGTTGGTAATAGCAACAACGTTGTCGGACTATTTTTTAATGTATGTAAAGACAAACTAGCTAACTGACTGGTTAGTAGTGGAGGTAGTATAGAGTTGGGTTGAGTCTGGGGGGGGTAAGGTTTGGGGGTGTTTGGATTAGAACAAAGACAAATCCAGTGCAAATTTAAGTGGAATTTGAGCGTAGTCTTGAAAATGCTGGAAGGTAGAGTAGTTAAAGGGTGGAATATTGTTCCAAAGTTTGAATGTGGTACATGAAAATATGGCTTCTCCTGCTGAGTTTTGGGGTTTGATAAGTTAGTTGATTTTGTTGCTTGATCTTGGGGGCCTAGCGGAGCGATGGGATTTGATAAGAGTTTGTTTTCTTTAGAAAGCGCATGCTGATACAAATGAGTTAAAGTAATACTTGTCCTTTTATATATCCATTATTTTGGCTTGTTCCAGACTCCTTGAGCAAAGGCATTGAGATAAGTACAGACGGAAGGTTTTAGGCTAACTGCTAAGGGGTAGTTTTATTCAAGGATTCACATTTTTCTTTTAAATGAATGGGTGGGTAAGAATGTTTTAGGTAACTTTAACATTGGAAACTGTGATATTATTACTGTTAAAAAAAATTGTAATAGAATGTATAGTTAGAAACATGAAAAAAAGTTAGAACAAACTTTGCTGATGAGGTTCATCCATACTTTTATTTTTCCTTGGTTTCAATTTGTCAACAGTTCTGAGCAGCTGTGTTAGGCTAGGGTGCAATTCTCATGCATCGCTCCTAAAAAGAGGATTCTGACTCGTGTTTTCACAAGTCAACAAATGGTTGCACGTAATTGAGATTTCCAAGTAGAATATAGGGTAATCTCCAAGTGTAGTACCTCAGTTAGTTCTGCGCAGCTTTGGGTGTGCCATCATTGATTGGCACGCCAAATGGTTGGGGCATATCCAGGAAGACTGACATGTATGTAAATTCGCATGTCACTTTGTGTAAACTGCTAAATATTCAGTATCGCAACAAACTCCATCCTATGATAAATTCGTACTTTTTGCCTTTTTCAGGGAGGCAAGCCCCCCCTGCATCCCCTTGTGGGGAGTGCTGCGCCCCACCCCCTGCTGCCTTGTTGGCGCATGATCTTAAAGCCATTACAATGTAATAGTATTATTTAGAGAAATGGTGTGAACTCTGCCCAGTTGACTGAAATGTGATTTACTGCAGGCATTTTAGTTTTGTGCCCCTAAGAAAATTTGTTTTTTGGTACTGAATGAAGCTTTGTCCCTGATGCAACAACTTATTTGAGTTGCTTTCTGCACAGGTACTGAATATTGACTTTCAGTCCGCATACTGTTGAATAGTCATACCACTGTTGCCTCCATGGGGCTGGAGGTGTGTTTCGGGCGGGTTTTGCTACTGTGCATCCTGCGAGGTACTACACTTGGAAATTACCGAACTATTATAGTGGAGAATGTGGTTATGTATGTGAATTTCAGCTGGAGACTAAAGATAAGGTGCAGTAGTTTCATAGGTGTGTATTAGGCTAATGTCCCTGGAGCCTTTACAGGCCTAGCCTGAAAAAAATTGCCCAGGCACCGTACCACCCAATGTTAGTTTACAGTGCCTTATCAAATAGGGCAACTGGAGTGAACTTTTACCCATCCACTCAAGATCTCTCTTGAAGAGGGCCAGCGAGATGCTCTTTGACATGAATGGGAAGTATGGGCAGTCTTTGGGAGATTAACCTCCAGCATGTTCTGTTAATTGTGGTAATGAGGTTGTGATCTCTGGAGCATGACGTGAGGGGATTGAGATTTCTTTAGGTGTAGCATTTCAGGTAGGGGTTGGGTAGGATATAGCTTTGTAAGTCGAGCAGAGATCACCTCTAGGTAGACAATAGACAGAACGGCTGAAGTTTGAGTGTCCATGTAGAATGTGTGTAAGGCCTAGGATCCTGTTTGTTACTTGTGGTCTCTACAGGTGTTGTACGTGTCTGGTCATTTCATTGTGAAAGTAGACAAGTTTTGATTGTAGTAAGTGTTTAGTAATATGACTTGTGCAGTGGTAGTTCTTAGTCCGTCAAGGAAATCACACTGACCCCAAGACAGCAAATTGTGCCGGCCAGTTTTATGCCATTTCAGAGTACCTGATATCTTCCCAATTAAGCCAATTACTATGATTGAAATTGTTGAGCAATTTCTGCCTGGCTACTTTGGGAAGTATAATGGTGAGCTAGAATAGAAGTGTGCATGTGGTGACACTGATGTGTTGAATATTGGGTGTGTTCTAATGTGGTCAGTTTTGAAGCGTATTAGTGTCTTTTGGCACGTGGAAATTTCCTTGGCAGCTGTGTGAGCTCTGAGTGGCTCAAAGCTTTCCATAATTGGTACTTTAATTTGTTAATCTTGATAAATGCAGTGCCTAAGGTCTATTGAGGCATGACTCCAGGCTGTATTTGCAGACAGCAAATCAAGAGCAGTCTAATTCTGTAACTACAAGAAACTCTGATCCTTGTCTGGTGGTCTTGGTTATTACTGGATTTGTCCCTGATTCTTATGATTTCTTGTAATGTCTTTCAGCTTTTCCTGATTAAAGGGACTGGCAGATTTTGTGGTGCTGAGGTGCCAGCCCGACGCCCAACCTTCAAAGAAGGCACACCCATTCACGCACCTACCTGCATGTGTTTAACGTCACTCGACCACAGGGAGGACATGCAGACTCCACACAGAAGGTGCTCCAGCCGAGAAACTAACCAGATAACCTTTTGCTGTGAGGTGACAACTCTAACTGCTGCACCAGATTTCTTGCAATCTTTATAAAAAAATTTAGTAAATAGTACTGTTTGTGCTCAGTCTTGACCAGATTATGTCCACTAAGTGGGTGGTGGTAGTAAGAGGAAGATGAGAAGGGGTTGGAAAATAGGTAGAACAGGTATTGATGAAATGCGAATGATAGAATAAATGTGTACAGACAGTGACTGACATAAAAACAAAGCTGGCACCAAACATACGTACATATTTATTTCAGTTCAGACGAACGTTGACGATTGTATAAAAGCTAGGAGTGTATTTTTAACCCCTAGTGGCATAGACAAATTTGCATTTATATAAAAGCAGACCATGTTAAAGACCCCACTTCTGTTTTTGTATGTTACATTCACCGCTTCTGGTGCAGTTGGATTAGACTTCGATTTTCATTTTCTAGCAATTACATTAAATACCAGGAGAGGTAAGTGCCAAAGTCCAAGACAAACTGGTTAAAACGCCCCAAATCAGGAAAGGCACATCTGCAGCACTGCCTGGCTGTGGTGAGGATTTGTTTATCAGGAGAGGTAAGCAGTGAAACCTGTGAAGTGCTAAACTAAAAGTCCAAGGCATGGATTTACGTGTGCAATGTTTTTTAATCTGACAGGATGAGTGAGCAGGTATCTACATTTTATTAGGAGAAAGGATGTGGGGAAGACTTATCAAAACTGAGAATCTAGTTTTCTGCATTTTAATTAAAGGTCTAGGAGCGATGGCAAGGTATTAAAATGATGTGTTGGGCACTCCAAAGGTCATACTCTATTCACAGAGTTTTGGATGCAAGAGGACCCCCTTCCCAAAAAAAATTGGTGAACCATCCTTGCTGATTGTGGCTTTGAGCTTACCATATTTGTTTGCAATTTTTCGTAAGTGCTACGTCTTATTCCCCCTTCTCCAGTTTCTTTTAGGTTTATGCATAGAACCATTCTTGTAGCTATACACCACTGTCAACTGCTAGGGTTTTCCCTTCTGTTTTACCTGTTGCAGCTTTATCAAGGCTTTCCAGGTCCCGTTTGTTGTCCATTATGCAGACATTATATGGAACTTTGTTCCCTTTGCTTAACTCGTGTTTGGAATATCCATGTCCACTTTTAAAAAGTTCACTCTGGTGCAATGTCTTCCTCACTGACCTTTTTGGCTTCTTTGGATGGTATGTGCATCCTTTTCACAAATATTTTGCAGAGATGACTGGGGAAACCTAGGTCTCCCTTAGGATCTGAACTTTTGTATTGGAGAAGTAGATCACACCTGTTTGAGCCCTCGTTCTTTGCAGAGTTTTTCTTTTATGAGATGCTCCCCCAGAAGGCTGTCTTGACAAGTAGAATGTCTGAGTTATATTTCTTTAAAGACTGGGTTTCCTTTCTTTTTTTATTTTGTGCCTATTCCATTTTAGTCCATGACTGGAATGCTGAATAACACTTCATTTGCTATGTTTACACTCCTTGCGGGGAGGGGAATACCAGCTTTTCAGAGTGTAACAGTCTATTAATCCAAAGTGCCAGGTGTGTTTGTTGTAGCATTGAGGGCTGCAGAATAATTAAGAAAAAAGTTCCATGGCCAATAGAATTTTCTTGTGAATAAGCACAGCAAACCTCACAGGTTTCAGTTCCCCCTAACAAGATCCAGTAGTATGACACTATCCAAAATCTTGACTCTGGTGCTTGCTGGTAGGTGGTTGCAGGCAATTTGGTAATCCTATGTTACCTAGAGTAGTCCAAATGTGCTGTAGAGTACTTGGCAGAAATATGAAAGAACACAGCAGTTAATTAAATATACAGCGGCAGATGATCTGTGGAAATTGACTGCGGACTGGGATTTTTTTCTCAGGTTTCCCGCTGATGCCTTGTCTTCATTAAAGATGCACATACTTGTCTGCTGTATTGAAAAGGGCTCAGATTTAATGGAATATGCTATATTTGACAATTGTTTACTGGGAAAGCCCAACTGGGTGGATGCCCATTTTCAGTGGAGGCCCAGGGAGAAAAGCTCCAGACACAATTAGCATATTAGTTTGTTTATATCGTAGCAATGAACGTTTTCACATGCAAAAAAATATACATGCACATTTTTTTCATGTTAGATGAAACATACTTGCACACTAATTACATTGGATATTACTAAGGAGAACTATACGAGACTAGTGGTCTTTACAATTGATACGATTCTGCTTGATAACTGATTTGTTTTATTGCAATGTACTTGGACATGTGTTGTAGTGAGTCAGGAGGAGAGAGAAAGTAGGAGGAACTTGTGTTAAACTGTGGGGTATGGATAGGGAAGCAAAAAAAGTTAGGGGGCTGTTTAGTGATGTGTAAAGTATAGGTAAAAGAGGCAAGAAATTACAAATTGTATGAATAGCGAGGTGGAGGTTAATGCTGTATTTAAGGAGCTATTTGATCTGATGTAGAACATGAGCAAATCCATGTATTTGTTTTGTATTTTATTTTGTGAGAGGAGTTTTAGGGGAGTGTTTGCCCTTTGTAGATGTGGGCAATATTCTTCCATATTTTTGGCTACGGGGTGAGAATACCCTGCTTTAGTTGATTTATGACCAGTGACTTAATCTTGGTTACTTGATCACAGGGGCCATTTAGGGGAGTTTTTTCTAGTATAGAATTTAAGGTTGGGCCGGTGGCTGGGTAATGAATTGTGTGTGGTGATTGACTGGATATATTTTAGGTAGGTGGATAGTTCTAGCCAGTTAAGTGTTTTCATTGCAGTGCATTGGTAGGTGGCGGTAATAATTTGATTCAAATCTGGCTATTTTTGAGTAAGTGAGGTCTGAATATTATATGAGGGCTCCTCCATAAAGGACAGAAGGCAGAAGTTAACTTATTTGCCAGGCTGTGAAGTTTTAATCTCTGTAGATGTCTAGTTTTTGGTGGAATTTTTTTTGGCATTTTGTATGTGTAATTCAAATTTAAGGTAGTCTGTGGTCATGTCTTAGATTTGTATCATACACCTCAGATGTTCAGATATTTGCAGAATACCCATATTCAGTCTGATTCTCGTAAAATTTTGTTTTCTTACAAATCTGGCAAAGTGAGAACTGTCAAAATTACATTTGAATTTCAGACTTCATACACTTACGAATCTGTAAGAGTAATATTTAAATACTCCCCCAATTTTTTATTTTTTTTTTTTTCTTGTAAGAGGTTGAGAGGTATGATTTGTATTGACCACTCCTGTCATGGTATTGAGGGCATATATTTTAAAGTGTTTTTTCAGATTTAGGATAAGTTTGGTCTTTGGGGAGTTGGGAGTTCTGTAACCATTTTTCTGTGGCATTGAGTAGTAATTGTGTAATTTGGTTGAGGTATGTATGATTTGTTGGAAGAACATAAGTGTTGCACCAGCGGCATACTGTATGAGAAGCAGTCTGCAAGCATGAAGAGAATTTTTAAGGATATTAGAGGAGCAGAGGGATACCAATGTTGACCAGGTGAAAAGATGCAAGCACTGTTTGCAGTTTTATTGGTTGGTATCTCTCAATGAACTCTTGACCCAGTTTATGGTGTTTGGTGTTGACCTAAGGCTGACATTTGCTGTAGTAGTTTAGTAAGTCTGACTGTATCAAAGGCCTTTGGTCAAAGACCATGGCAGAGACCATTTAATCACTGTCTCTGGCTTTGTTCGCTGTATTTGTGCAATGGGGGGGGGGTCACAAACCATGCCGGGTTTGTTGTAAGTTTTTCTTGGTTAATGTTTGCTTATGTATGCATTTTATTGGTCTTAAAATTACTGATGTCTGTAGAACTATCACCTTTGTCAGAGATGGTGTATTTCGGGCCTGGTTATGAAGATTTTATATTGTTGGAGGGTGGTGTTATAATGGGACAGGTTGAGGCTATCTGGGTATATTGCTACATCACTGTATTTCCTCTGTTCTGTCATTCTTGATTGCTGTAGTTTGGTGGTAATATTTGGCTGTAGTCATGTTTTTGTTATGGCTGGAGTACTGTGGTTTTGATCAGATGTCAAATCCATTGGGTTGTGTGATTATTACAAATGTTAGCGTTTAGGTCAATGAAAGTTGGACTACTTTTAGATGGAAAAGGTGTTTGATTTTTGTTCAGTACTGTTGAATTTTCATAAGCTGGGCAGGACTTAGTCTGTGATTGTAAGAATGTTGGTGGTTAATGCATATAATGCAGTAGTACAGCACTCAACATTTATAATGGACCATTTGTTAAAAAAAAATCAAAAATGCAGTGTGCTGTACAAGTAGCTGGATGGAGAAGAGTTCACTTGGGTCATGGGGTAAACTGCAAAAATAGAACTGAGGGGAGGACCAATTCAGGTACTTCAATGGACTGTGGTTATTTACCTCCCCTCCCCCCAGCCAAAGGCAAAAGTTGTTGAACTGAGATGATGGGGGGGGGGGGGATCAATCGAGTACTTCAATGGACTGGAGTGGTTTATCACCATATACAGTCAGTGAGGTAGAATGTTTATGGATGCAAAGAGGTCTTTGAATTCTAAATACCTGATGAGTCACAGCATTTAAATTTTATTAAGGGTTTTTATTGCCTTTTCAGGGGAAATTTTACACTGCTATGGTAAAAAAAGAATGCTTCACATTCATCAGTGTAAGCCCTGTGGGTGGGGGTGTCCCTTCAGCACCACAGTACAGGAGACGCTGGTCCAGAAAAGGAAAACAAAGTGTAATTTGATTCCTGGAAGCTACCCTTGCATAGATTAACTGAAGGTATTGCTTTGTACTTGTGTAACTGAAGGTGGAATTCAGCTGTAGAAGTTCCTTTGGTAGTGTGATTAACCCATTTCAAAGCTTTACTAAAAGCACACCTAAAAACATGCTGGCTATGCCCTTGTAACTCCCCCCTCTAATTTCGCCCACTCTATTTACCCTGTACCTCTCTTCCACCACACTAACTGCCTTTGATTGCAACAAGTTCTGATGCTTGTATGCCTAGCTACTTATTATACAGCAGTAATTTCTTATTGTAGCAGTTAATGACTGCTATTTACTTCAAGGATGACAGATTCTAGTTGTCTACTGAATGTACTATGTTTATCTGTAACTGTCTGTAATATGTTAATTGTGGAGCTTTTCTCCCTGGGCCATTCACTGAAAATGGACAGGAGTCCAGTTAGACTTTCCCCATCAACAAATGTAAATAAGTTGTGTCTTTCGGCTTTTAGGGGTCGCCACAGTGGAACTCTGGTCCGCTAATGATTGGCAGATTATTACATGACGAGTTGCCAGCTCTGACGCACAACCTTCAACGAAGGTGCGCCCATTCACGCATGTCTCCACGCAGAAGACACTCTAGCTGAGTATTGAACCTGACAGCATCTTACTGGGAGGTGACAACGCTACCGAAGTACAAGCACCACAGTAGAACAAATGTAAATAAGTAAAATAACATTTGCAGCAGTTGTCAAAACCGAGATCAGTACAGTAGACTTTAACTGAAGGTATTACTGGTGACGACAGTAGTCAGAAAATCCTTGTACTGATTACAGCGAGTTGTTACAGGAGATAATGTCCAGATCTAGAGGCCAAATACCTTATTTGCAGTATTGATTAGGCTGGTTAGTAAGTGTCGGCAAATTCACACTAGGAATGACTGGCCTAGCCCTTCCGAATAAAGTGGGTATGGTCTGAGAGTGGGTACTGGCAAGATTTATATGGTTGCAAGGCATCTTCCTTGGGATTTCTGTGATGCATCTATTATGTTGAGGTCACAAGGCAAAGCAGAAACGTGCCCAAGGTCATAAGGCTGATTCAGGCGGACCCCACCCTGAACTAAGATTTGTTTGTGTATATGTATGTAATAGTGTCTGCACACGCATTGATTTTTGTATGTGTGTATATGCATAATATATACATATGTGATAAAAATGAGTGTACATGATTTCATCTAAAATGCAACTTGTACAACCAACCCCAAAATGTGTTTTCAGGGGGGCAAGTCCCCTGCACCCCCACACTTACAATAAATATTTGCTATACATCTTTAAGCAACCTCATACCAGCAATCAAAACATTTATAATGTACCTTTTTTGCTAGTTTAGATGACATGGTATATAGTATATTTACACTTGCATATCTGAAATCTACACACTCTAAGAAAGCAGTGAAAGCATTGATGACACCTAGTCAGTCTTGTCAAGTTTCAACACCGCTCTTACTGTGTGACCTAGCCATGGTTGACATTCAGAGCAATTCAGTGAACCTAAGTGTTCAGTGTGTTGCTTCACTGGATGTTAAATTGTAGGTTACCCATTTTGTCGCCCGTATTGAAGTAGGATACCTCCAGCATTAGCATGCACTTGGTATTCCAGTGAGGATGTGATTAAAAACCCATATGGGATGTATAAGGATGCTTGATAGTAAATTCATGTCCTTGTGATATTTTAGACATGGTTGTTGAGACCTCTGTTAATCCTGTAACTCTTGTGCACCACCATATGTATGTGTAGCTCCCTAATCTAGGAATATTAGCTCTGTGGTCATCAGTGTCGCCATGATTATGACTCTGGTTCAATCCAACATATACACTCCTTTCTCCTGAAGGCTGTCTCGGTTCTTTCTGAAATGTACTTTATATGAAATGCAGACAAAATGGTACACCTAATGCTTCCAAACATGTTCATCTGTGTTTCCTTCACTTTGATTTGACACATTAAAGCAGTTAATCTGTCTAGAACCTACAAATGTTGATGCAGTGTCATGACTAAATACCTTTAATTTGAGTCCTGAGAATGAACCACTGCTATATGCAGGTCAGTTAAGCTAGCCTATGTGCCATTCTGTGGTTGTAGTTATTCCCCATCTTGTAACACAACTAGAGCTGCATTTTAGGACCATATACTTTTACCAATCAGACAGCCAGTTCTGTATTTGTACTATTTGATTACAAAGATGCCAGGTATCACCATCTGATGTTGCTTAATTCACATCAATGTTCTAATTTTGTCTATACTTGACTTGGTAAATCTTACCAAAATGCTTGTGCTGTTTTGATCCTCTGCATGACACCTGCAGGTGCTCCTTTTTTGTGTTGGTTGTAATTACATTATAAAATTCTAGCTTATCTTGGGTAGTTTTCTAATTTGTGCACTGCTAAAATTTGAGTCTCCTCAAATTGGCCTGATTAGTTTCACTGGGATATCAGTGATGGCTAAAAATCCATTTTCCTGTGGAACCTTTCCTCAGATTGATCTTAGTGATGTTTGAATCCCACCACTGCTATGCACTTGAAATCCTACAAAGGGGGCAGGACTTAAATCTGCACCACTGCCATTCAAATGGGTATATATGAGGATGCTTGGCAGCATAGCTCTCAACCAATTGGGGGCAAATGTCAACAGAATAGAGGACAAATCCAGAGAAAATCGGGGACACTTAAATTAACTTGATACATTAACTTGAATAAGAGGTGAATTAATTTACATCTTTTGAAGTGAAAAGTCTAAACCCCTTAACTGTCACTTTTACTGTGTAATTCAAAACCTTCCTCCAAATGTCACCTGTTAGGAGGGATAGCTAACATTTGAGTCAAAATCAGACAGTTGAAAGGTATGCTTGGCAGTATGACATTACAACATATGTACTACCTTGAATTGATACCAAGATGGGTCATACCCAAATAGTATGTAAAGAGTCAGCTATAGGACAGGGTTGTTATCCTAGATTCCCTGGAGTGTGCCCGTTTTTGGAGTCCAGTTCCAGCATACCCAACAGTATGCGGCAGGCACACCAGGACATAACTTAAATGCACACAACTATGTACACTTTCAGATTATGTAGTTTAATCCTCCTGACAAACTCCCATATCAATAGCTGTGCCCACAGGCATTGGGTTATCCACACCAATATGCATGTTGCACCCTGTGCTGTTAGTTACACTTAATTGCTGTCTGATCTTAGTGGGTGTTGTGCAACAGAGATGTGACCAACAGAGTTGATTTGTATAGGTGAGTTACCGAGTTCTCCTCTAAGATGTGAAAAACTGCTTGTATGCTTCCAGCAAACCTTGCACTGGCATCTTTAATAAAATTTAAATTATCCACTCTTCTAGTTAATGCGTTGAAGTATTTGGTAGCAGGAAAGCTGCCATCTCTGATTCACTTCCACTGATTTCAAGCTGCTTTTTTTTTTAGTTTTACTAAACTGCTTGCCCTTTTAACTGTTCGTCAGCAAGCAGTGTCCAGAATTCCTGATGTTTGTTGCCTGCCAACTTGTGTCCATGGAACCATAAGAACAGAATGTACAGCTGCAGATTTTTCAACTGGCACTTTTGCACTACATGCTATTTTTAAAACCCCAAAGCTTACACAAGTCAAAGGCATTAATCCAGAGATTCACCTATGCGAAAGTAATATAATTCATGTACTTACACCCCCATCCCAACATTTTTTAAAACTTAAAGTATTTACTATTTTTATTGCATACAATCGCTGAAAATCCTTTAACAAATTCATGTCAAGAAATGTTTATACATAAATACTGTTTAGAACAAATTGATCCGTCAGTCTTTGTTCATTCTTGACTAATTGGACTATTCTGATCTATACCCTTTTGGTGGTGAAACCAAGTCCGGACCTTTTTCCCAGGGTGTATTCACCTTCCATAGGCCCTATTGCCGGCCAGTTGCAAATTCCCTTTCTGGAATGACCTGAGCCTCCTTCAGGATTACCTGTTCAACCCTCCAGGATTCTCTCTAATGTAGATGTGAAATTGATAGATCGGCTGTTGGAGGCCAGCTATTCCTGCCCCTTCTCAGACCCCTCTCCTTCCTGGTGTTTGTGTAGGAGTCCTCTGACTTTCAGTGGAGCTTCAGTGCCCAGCACTTCAATTCCTCCCACTACCAGCTGTTCTGGTGCCATTAGGCAACCCTACCTTGGCACTGGATGTTGCTTTGACTTCTCTGGTTCCCGCCTTGGAACTGACAAATTCTCTGGGCTGAGACTCCGCTGCCGGTCCTCCCTTTTGAAGCTGACCTTGACTTCTGGGACTTTGATCTTCCCTAGCTCCTATTTGGAGGGTGGACTGTGACCTCTATTCCAATGTGGTCTTTCTCAGTTCTGGGCTCCCACTCCCCTTCAGGAGGTCCTTCCTTCCAGGTTATGGAGAGAGATTTAGTCTTTGCAGGCTGTCAGCTGGTTCTGCCTGCATCAGTGTCACATGTGCTCTGGGCCAGAGCTGACACCAATTTCCCCAACAGGACAGCAAGCACTGAAGCTTTATCCCCGCACAGGGCCCCTCTTCTGAGTCTTCCTCAGTCTCTGCTGAAGACCCCACCCCGGTAAGATGTGAAAGTGGGAGTGACTAGAGATTCACTGGAAGTATCTGTCACTGAACCTGGATTTCGATGAAGGGGAAGGTTCCCACCAGTCACCCCCTGAAGACTTCTCCTTTGGAGACTTCCTAGAGGTCTCAAGCAGAGGGGGTAACGAAGTCCCCCAACACCTGACTTCTGAGGAATCCATGTACTTGCAAGCATTTGGTGCTCAACCATCTATTTCCTGGGTGACCCCATGCGCTGATTATCTTAAGCTGGTTATGCATTGGACTTGGAAGGTTCCAGACACCATAGTCTATTCCCCAGAGAACAGACAAAATTCTTCCTCAGCTGAAGGGCCGTGGGTTTAGCAATAGCTGTCTTGGTGGTGGTGGCGGCTATCACCAAGAGGGAACTGGCCAATGAGAGTCCTACTGTACATTCTCTTACCGTGGGTCTAGGATGATTAACAGGTTTAGAAAGTGGGTCTATGCATGGTCTACCTTTGCACTCTGGTCCTTTAACTTTATGGCACATTTTGCTAGACTCCAATCTGATTTAGAAATTGTGAGATGCTCTCGCTGGAGCTTTGTCTAAAGAGGTGCAGTATAAGGTTGCCTCTCAGCTAGCCACCCTGTAGTCTATATCTAACTCATCTGTTTGGCTTATTGCACATGCAGTGGAATGCATGACCAGATCAGCAGATTCTGGTGTTGCCATAAGGTACTACTCTTGGATGTGCTTCTCTGACTTCAGAGTCCTTCAAGTCTTCCTTGTTAGTGCTCCTTTTGATGGATTATCTTTGGTGCCAAGGTGAAGGACATACCAGCTGCAAGAAGGATAGTAAGACCCTTTCTGCTGTGGGCATCTGTTTTTCTACTCTGAGATCCTACTCCAGGAATTGGAAAAGTGGGAAGATGTGGTTCAAAAAGTCCCAGGAGGTTTTCCAAGACACATGGTGGTGGCTCCCCTTGGGTCGGGGGGGGGGGTCTCAGATGGAAGACGGACTGAGGCAGAAGTGGCCTGCGAAACCAGAGTTCCAGAGACTTTCTCTGGACAACCCTACCAGCACTCCTAAAAGGGAGGCCTGCTTGCTTACCTCTGGAAGCAGTCTGGGAAGACTGTCACTGCACTCAGCCAGGTGACTAATAACATCTCACACTACGAGAGGCTATCATATCCACTTCACCCCTTTCCAAAAGATCACTGGGAAAAATCCCTGATGTTCCAGCCAATCAGAGGGATCCAGCAGCCATAGAAGTTTGTAAGCTGGTAGTAAAAAGTCATCCAAGAAGTCCCATCAGACCAGAAAGGATCCGGATTTTACTCAAGGTTCTTTTTAGTACCAAAGAAGGGGGGATTGGAGGACTGTATTGGACCTCAGACTTCTGAACAAGTTTGTTCAGTAGACACAATTTCGGATCGTCAGTTCAGCCTCTTCCCTTTCTAGGGGAAAATGGATGTTTTATAGACATTCAAGGTGCGCATTACCACATAAAGATGGGCAAACACTCTATCTCCACTTTTGGCTAGGGGCTGGTCCTGTATCAGTTAGTGCTAATCTTTGGCCTCACCACAGCCCTCAGTGTTAATCGAATGCATGGCAGCAGTCATGGCTCGCATGAGACTACACAGATTCTGGGTGTTTCCTTATCTAGATGACTGGCTCCTCGCTGCCCCTACTGGGCTTCTACTGCTTCAAGCCACAGACTTCATCATACACTTGTTTGGTGCCCAGGGCATAACAGTCAATGAGAAGTTACAGCTGTCTCCCACTTGGGACCTAGAATTCATACGAGCCTGTCTCAGCACAGTTTCATGTATAGCTTCTCCACCCTTTCACAGGCTTCGAAAGATAAAAAAAAAAACTGTCCCCCTCTACTTGTCCTTCAAGCCCTAGTATCTATGGTGGTGGCAGCCATCAACTTAGATTTCACATGAGGATACTTAAATGGCTTCTCGTCTCCCAATGGTCCATTCTGTCTCATCCAGTGACGAAAGAAACCTTCCTCTGAGGCCAGCCTTGATGGGATCTCTTTGCATCCCCAACCAACAAGTGCAGCAGCTACTTTGCCCTAAATCTGCCTTGGAGTCCCGAGATGCTGTCCTCAGTTGGCCCTCTGGTGGTCTTGATGCGTTTCACCAATTTCCCCTCATACCTCTCTTAGGTTCATGGGTGTGTATTAGGCTGGCCCTGGAGCCTTTACAAGCCTAGCCCATAGAAGTGCCTCTGGTGTCATGCCACCCGACGTTAATTCCCAGTGCCTCTGTCAAGTAGTTTGATGAGGGATCTCAACATTTTGTTGAGGCTAATAAGGGAGTTTTTCCAGGCTTGGGACTTTACCTTTTTCTGCAACAGTTTCCTCCTCCTGTTGTAGAATTTATTAATGGCAGGGTACTACCATATTGGCTTTTTGAGGAGAGCGTCTTGATTCTGTTGGGTATGACTAGTTCCATGCATTTATGTACGTGTTTGTTCAGTGCATTGGTGTATGATTCGGAAGTCGTATCTATTTTCCATTGACATGGATGTCATTAAGTTAGCTGCCTCTGCTTTTTAGGAGCCCAAAGTCAGCATTGGAGAAGTTTTTCATGGTGGTTCCCTTTGCTGGGGGTGTGGGTGAGATGTGGATTAACATGGTGATTAGTTTGTGGTCTGGTCTAACCAAGCAGGAAGGGACTATTGGTGTAGAGCAACAGTTTCCCATGTTTGTAATAACCAGGTCAAGGATGTTGCTTCCTCTGTTGGGGGTAAGAATGGGGTGGTCCAGGGCATTGGAACTGATGAATTCTAGGAAGCATTGGGCCAGTGTATTGGTGCATGAGTAGTTTTCCCAGTTGATGGTTAGTTGAAGTCTCCTAGTATGAGAGTGAGTTGGACCCTAATAGTTTCTAGGGTGCTTAGGAATGTGGAATGAGAGTCTTGGGACATGGTTGGGGCCTATAGCAGGCTACAACCTGGATCGCTGTTTTGCCCAATGTTGTACTGGAAGCATCTCCGATGCATTGTGCTGGGGCACTGGTCTGGAGGTCTGCATATTCTTTATGAATATAGACACCACTGCCTTTGGAGCTTCGGTCCATATTCTTGGGCCGAAAGGTGTGCAAGGTGTTATAGCCTGGTTGCGCTTTCTGCTACTATCCGATCTCCATTAGCACAAATGTCTGTTCTCCATTTTGAGTGCTTTGAGCAAGTGCATCTTGAGATTTAGACTTCTAGCATTGAGCAGCATCACCCTCAGATTGCATTTGTAGCTGTTATGGTGGTAATTTGGTCTTTGGAATTTCACCTAAAAAGGCACTATAGGAGTGGCAAGAGCCTTAGCCAGTATCCAGAAACCTAGGGGTGACAGATGCAGGCCATCTCTGGCAAAGCATTGACATCCGTCAATCATGTCATCCCAATCAGACATTCCTGATCCCCTTAGAATGACACCAGGAACTTAGCCAGTTGTTGAAGTCAATCATTTTCTGCTTGTACTGCTGTATCATTTTGCCCGATGGTAGGATGCTGCTCATGGCTAGGGCCATACCTGCCTGGGCCACATAATCAGAGAGCTCTACCATTTCTCTTCATGTAGTCCAGGGAGGTGCGTCTCAGGTCATTCAGTGGGACTTACTATTGAGTCACCTATGATTAGTGTATTGGGTAAGCTGTTTTGCCTTAGGGGCTTGGGTTGAGGAGCATACTCTGTAGGTGAGCTGTGTGCCTTGTGGTAGAGTGCGTTTCTGCCTTGGAGGTCTCTGCTGTTTGGGTAGATTTCTGTTGAGAGCCTTCACAAAGGTGGGTGTGTTTTTGTGAGAGCTGCGATGGTGGGTGTTCTGGAGGGCTGTGTTTTTCGTGTGGTGCAGGTGTTGACCACCTCCTCTGGTCTTGGCTGCTTGAGTCCCTATCTCGACCCATGTTAAAACCTGTTCCTAGGGGTTTTTTTTGTCATCGATATTACCATTTTTGAACTTCCGTGTTCGACAATAGTACAGTCGACTGAGTTCGTTTCGATATTCTAATAGTAAACCATTTGGTGATCCACAGTCTTATCCCAGATGATGCAAGGGTATGCAAGCTTGTAGCCTTTTTCTGGTAGATGCCTCGAATAACCAGACCAATTGGGTACATTAGGCAGACACTCTCCAACCAGAAAGAGTCGGGATTCAATGCATTCTACTCATATTCTCACCAGGATCAGAATACGAGCACAGATTCCAAGCTATCACCTATAAAGCAATTAAGCTTTCTGATGATAGTCTCCAGGAAAGAATGTAACTGCACTCCTCTCACCAGGCTAAAACAGAAGTACTAATCCTAAGATGGATGAGAGGCAGAATGTGGGCTCTCCAATAACTGGTGGTCTTGCATGCTTAAAGTTAAGATAAAATGGTTTATCCTAAACTCTGCAGTGTGCATTAGAGGAGTTAGATGTGAAAGTAGGTAACTTGAGTTTTACCTGTCTAAAAAGTAGAGTTTCACTGGAGTCACTTTTTAAAAAAGCAAGATAGATTGTGCCTAAGAATGGTCTTTCTCAAAGGTGCCTTGTTATCTAAAACCTCCATTCGAAGACCCCTTAACTCCATGGGATCTAACCTTTGTTTTGCAATCTTTAGTACTACTGGTTGAACTAGTGGCTACTTGCCATCTCAAATTCTTTCCTGGAAAACTGCAATCACTTCCAGACTAGTCTTTGAGATCCAGGCATTGTGTTAAAACCCCTCTATTTTTCATAGACAGTGTCATTGAGAACTAACCCTTCCATTCTTCATAACTGGTCTCTGAATCCAATATTAATCAAACTATTGAGTTGCCACTTTTCTTTCCCAAGTTTTCCAACAAAGGTGAATATTGCTTACACTTACTTGGATGTACATAGGCCACTACATTTTCACCTGAACAGGAGTAGACACCAGGAAATTAGATCAATTGTTCATTTCCTTTCCAACAGTGGGATAAGCTGTATCAAAAGTAACCTTCTCTAAATGGCTGAGATTACCTTTAATTATGCACATAACCACAAATTACCTGTACTTGTTAAAGTGCATTCAAATCAGATCAGTTGCCATATCAGCAGTTTTTCATTCAAAAGCTCCTATGGACAAAATTTGTGCAGCTGCAACTTGGGCTACGCCTCATACCTATATCCATCATTACAAATTGGATATGATCTCCAGGGTAAGAGCATCCTTTGGCGCTCTGGTTCTCAAGAATATCCTTCCATAAGGCCACCCAGGGACCGAAGTATCTGGGGAATCTAATCGAACCCTTGTGTCCTGAGTTTCCTTAAGGGTGTGTTTTTTTTTTTGGTTACCTTGTACATGGCTTCTACTTGCAACTTGTGTGCACTCCTGCCATAGTCTGCAGACTCAATCTGAAGTAATGGAGAGAGGGACATTCTGGCTAGAGTCTTGGCTGGGACAAGCTGTTTAACAGCCAAGCCGGTTCCGGAGATTGGAACAGTGTCCCATTCGTCAACAAAGATTGACAATACGGATGGAACGTTATGAGTGCATAACTTTTTTTTTTGCTTGGTTGCTCCCCCCGAATAAACATTTTCCTGTTCATCTACATTTCCCAATCTGACTCTGTTTCAAGCTCAAGGTAATCCATTTTCCATCCTTTTTGTTATTTGAGTTAATATACTCCAGTGCTTTATTTTTATCAGAGCACATTTGGTTTATTTTTTTTTCCTAATAAATTACTGGAAGCCATCTCTTGTCCCAAAGCTGGAGCTTGAACTGCTTTTGCTGAATAGCTGTGGGAGTCTTCCTTGTTTTCTCTCCACTTTTTCTATTTTCTTTTCTTTTGGGCTTTGTTTCTTCTATGCTGGCTTAACTGAATTTTACGAAAACTGGCAGATTTACTAGCCCTTATCTTGGTTTCCATTTACACACTGGGAGAGGTTAAAGTAATTACATTTCTGATATAAGGATAATATCAGTAGAAGACAGTCTACAAGATAAACCTCTTCAGCTGTAATTCAGCCAGACTTGCAAACAAAAGCTACCAAATGACTAAAGTCACATTTTTTTTTTTACAGAATCTGTTGACTGGGATAGTCAGAATGGGCTTGCACCCTTCCTCAGTGGAGGCCTGAGGAGAAAGCTCCACAGCACAAATTATACAACTAAAAAATTCACTGAGATGAAGTGAAATACAATAAGCAGTAAAGGTTTATACAATAAAATGTTAAGCAGGTGTCCATTACAGTACGAGAATGATTTTAGCAAGATGTTTCTACTAAGCAAGTACTGAGGCAGATAAGCAAGTGACTGCATAAAAATTGCTATTGGTGATCTATTAAAAGTCTGCATTTTAAGATGCAGTGTGAGGCTTGATTAAATAGAAAGGTAGAATTGAGGATACAAGTAACGGATTGGGTGTATATTAGAAGAGGGAAGCGACTTAAGAGTGAATGCACACGTAAAGCCCGAAGTCTGAAAACAGTGAAGTTATGGAACAGTGATCCCCCCCCCCAAGGGGAAAAATTGTTGGGCCATTCTTGGGTCTTTGCTGTTTTCTCCACTGTGGTGCGATCTCAGAGTTGTTCTATATTATGCACAGCCCTCCACTTATTTTTTTTTTTTGTGGAACAGTGATTTTTTTCCCCTGGGGAACAAATTGCTGTTTTGTAACTTTGCTCTTTTCAGATTTTGAGTTTTATGTGTCGACGAAAGAGTATTCACTCAAGTCGCTTCACTCTTCTAATATAGACCTAACAGATTACAAGAAGCTAGGAATTGAAGGGGTATGGAGAGCAGTTGATTATTATTGTGATGCACAGGAGGTTAGAATAGATAGCATAATCACAGGAAAAGTTTTGTGCAGGATTATTAGTGACAGGCCAGGTGCTGTATAGGTAATTTCCTTGATTTAATGAGCATGTCATTTTTCTGAGAGTCATGGAAAGCTTATTCCATGAAAGGGCAGGGAAGTAGCTGTAGAGGTTTTGTCCGCTAGATTTTTAGGTGTATGAATCTGATGTAGACATTGGTCTGAGCTTCTGAGGGAGCATGGGTTGTAGAGGGAGACTAGAGAGGATCTACTAGGGCAAGAGGAGGGCTTGTTCAGGGTAGTGTATGTTGAGAAGTTGAGTAAGATTTGATTAGGAAACTAGTCAGCTGAGCGTTTAGAGAGCATGACAGTGGTGTTACTTTATAGGCAGATTAGCTGCAAATCTAGCTATTTTGTTGTAAGTGGTTTCAAGTTTGGAAAGTAGAGAGAACTGCAAGTTATTTAGGGTTATTTAAGAGCTGTAGAAGAGGTTAGGGAGAAAAGCTTGGGCAAGTGAGATTCTGGAGTAAAAAGCTTTTTTTTTTAATACAGAAGGCTGTGTTTTTGGTGGGTTTTCTTGATACAGTGGTGTACATGGAGGTCGAATTTGTTGGTCATCAGTTACCTGAAGGAGCTTAATGTGGGGTTCAGCTGAGATAGTGTGGTGGTAAGGGAAGAAATGGTGAACGAAGATTTAAGATGGTGGAGAGATTTGGGTAGGAAGAGATGTTTTGTCTTTTTAGGTTTTAGTATGAGTTGGTTGCTAGTAAGCCATGTTTCAGTGAGTGTAAAAGAAGTTTGAGTCAGCGTAAGTAGGTCAGAGGGGTTGACAGCAGTGGAGATGATGGTCTGTATACTGTGTGAGGGATGACTGAGGACAGGATGTGTGAAGTTGGTTAATAATGTTAACAAGAATGGGGCCTAGAATAGAGCCTTGTGAAATGCTTAGTTTTACTGGGAGAGCAAAGAGACATTTGGCAGATTGTCTGAGGTACCTGATAAACCAGGAGATGGTTGCTGGGGTGAGGTTGAGCTGAGAAAGTTTGGAGAGGAGGATGGAGTGAGAGAGAATTTCAGAGGCTTTGGAGGGATCTAAGAGGAAATGAGCAGTAGTTTTGCTGTGGTGGGGCCAGAGCCATGCTGGGGTAGGGGTGATGAGGTTTTCTTGAATGAGATAAGCCAGAATTTGTTTGAGCACATTACTTGATAATCTTGGGAGAGGGAAGAGTGTATGGCAGTGTGTCGCTAGAGAGCTCTACAGAGTTTCCACCTATATAATCTGAGGAAACTTGCGTCAGAGAGACACATTGTACGGATTAAATCAGTGAATTAATACTTTGGGAAAGAAGCTAGAGTCAATAGCAGATGTGCTAGTCTCCATCCTGTTATATCTGTAGCTCAGATATCTGGGTTGTATGAAAATATCTGACCTTCTGGAGGTTTTGTTCGATCCAGAACTGGGGTGTGATAGCAAAGTGGTGTGACATGGTATTGGGGGGACTGCTAGCAGCCTGAGAAAATTTAATTACCAAGTAGTTGTAATAGTTGGGGCATCAGTCCTGAAGGTGTATTGCAGGTGGACCTATTACCACTTTTTTCCCCCCAATATAGTGAGCATGTGTAACTTTGGGTCTGATAACAGATCCATCCACCTTAGCCAGTAGGACTGATGTTGCAGGCATTAGCACTGAGCAGATAAACCTTTCCAGGCTACATGGACCACTCCCCCTTACACATGAATGATCTATGATGACTCTCTTCATATCTTCTTTACCATGCTTCAGTCAGTAAGCAGAAAAGAGCACAGACTGCTGTTTGTTTGCTGCTGTTATGAGTCTTAATGTTTGTCTTTCTATTTGCCCTTTTTCTGCTCATCACAAGAATTGCATTCCTTTGAAAAATGTTCTCTCAAAAAGTATTTCTTGTTTTCCAAGGTTTACAGCCATGGCCTTTCTCCTCAATCCTTGTGATACCGCTGACATATTTTCTGAGATTACCTGTGTGGTAGGGCAATACTTCCCACTGAGAGGCAGACCAGGGTTTATAGTGCTTAATGGAGATAAACGGCCAGTTGCTTTTGGCTTGTGTGGAAATTAAGCAAGGCTACTTTCAGACTGTAATGCTCTACTACATATTAGCTTGCTTGAACAATCTGTCAGCACAATTTTGAGTCTAAAGGACTTTAGTCATCCTTTCTTTTATACAAATAAAAGCAGAAAGTGTTTATATCCTCTTGTGAATGAGGAGCTGCTTCCTCCTCTTTACTGTAAAGAGAATGCCTTTCAAAATGGTTTCTATCACATTTCTCTGTTTTGACATTTGTTACTGAGGCTAACCAGTGGCTCGAGCTGTAATTGAGGGCACTGACTTCTCCAAAACTGTTGCGTTTCCTGCAGTAGTTGTAGATTCTTGTAGGTTTGATTGAGGGGTCTCAAGAAATTCTGCTCAGTCAGGTAGGGAGCTCAGACCCTTCTCCTTCCTTGCCCATCACTGATTATAAGGTTGCAAATTCAGGACTGGAAGTGCTAGGTAGATTTTCTGGTGCACCCTTCTCCTGCCTCTCTTGTTATAGGACACTGAGTCTTTTGGGATTTCACATCCCCCTCAGCTGGGTTCACCAGTACGACTTATGGCTTTGCCTGTGCAGTAGCTTTACTGTTATCAAAACCAAACAGCTTCGTTGTTAGGTGTTTTAGAAGAGCGTGTAGTACATTTTCAGTATGTCCTTGTTATGAGTATCAAAATAACAGAAGATAATCCTGAGAGATGTCTGTGTTTAGACAAGTGGTCTAAAATTCTTTCAAGGGCAGAATGGGAGCAGTTTTTGATAATAGGCAAGTTTTTTTTTCTCCCTGTGGCCTTTGGAGCTGCATAATTTCTTCATTGTGGAAGATCATGTTCTTTCTTTAAATATTAAACTGTTGTACCACTGTTGACTTTGCAAATAAAAAAAACACACTTCCTCGTTACAACTCACCTGAGTGCTGTGAAAATTATTTGCTCTCCCTTAACCAAGCCAAAATTGTCAATGGTATGCAGATACTGCTGCTACAGATCTGAAGAATTCTGGGCCCCTGCATCTTTACTTCGCAGTGTTGTTTAGCCTTGGGAGTTAAGATGATGAATACAAACAAGTCTCTCTCTAGCAGGTAAGGATTTTGGTGTACAGTTCTTTTGTTAATATGTGTATTGCAAGTATTCCCATTATTGCAGGATGCTGACCCATTTGTTCAGGTTTTATTTTTTGTGCTTGTTCTTTCCTGCTGATTTTAAGGGAACAGCTAGTATTTGCGTGCAGGCACCTAATAATGCTTCTGTAATTGGTATATCTGGTGGCTACTAAATTAAAAAAATAACTGTACATAGCATCACTTAAAAATACTATACAACGGTATAGCCTACCTGGCAAACTTCTTGAAACTTTACTGCCCTTATAGGGTTGTTCTACTGGAAGAATACATACTTAATAAAAACCTTGTGGTATTTAATAGTTTATATTTAAACTAATAAGCATGTTTCTGTGAGTTTGCCAGATGTTTACACATTTGCTTGGGCAAGTTGGACAGCCTTATCCATTAGGTGTTTTGTGCCCATTCTGTGGCTTTGCATTTGTTGCTGGAGTCCTCTACCCGTAACTGGTGAGTTATAGGAATGTAGTAAAATGATTGTTTATGGAAACAGCAGGTAACAATATAAAAATTATTAAAACTAATGCTATAAGAGGCAGAAGCTCCTGCTCCTAATATCACATCACAAAGTAATGATCATCACAGACACTCATCAGAAAGTGTAGAAGCATCAGCTGTGAAAGTGTATTTAAGTTCTATTTTCATATAAAATCGTTCTGTATGTTGAATTAGAACTGGAACAGCAGCTAGCTGCCAACAGAGTATATATATCCGTTTCCTAAAAATGGAAACTTCTGCACATCATAGCAAGACTAGAATAGATTTCTCCTTAAATTTTTTTTATTCCCCCTGGTAGGTTGGTTTGCTTTTAGATCTTTAGCACTAGAAATGTTTCTGCCCAGTCAGTGCCCCACAGTATAGCACCAGCTGTTTCTTTTAGATAACTGCAGTGTACATCTGTGCACCATTTCTTTTAAATTTTATTTTGGGGGGGGGGGGGGATATGGCCATCAAGTGTCCCTTAATTTTAGGGGACATCACTGATTTTGATGCAGAGTTTTGCTCTGTCCTTCATAAAAGTTTTGATTTTGTAGCAAAAGTGATGAGGGATTTAGGAATAAAAATCAGTGGCTGTAATATTTACAGGCATAACATTCTTCAGAAAATGCATGTTAACTTGGAAATCCATTATAAATGAATTTGCTTTAATATCTATAATTAAAAGCATCCCTGATTGGGGGGGGCATTCCTCATTTTTAGTTTTGCCCCTAATTCTTGAACAAATGGATTGAGAGCTATGCATCATAAAGATACTTGCCAACTCAATATTTGCATTATAGTCTCTGAGACTATTCTTCATGTATTTGTAATTTTTTTCAGGATCTTTTTGCTTACTCCTATGCTTTTCTGCATTTTTATGTTCATTTCTTGCTTTGAGTCTGATTGTCCTTTACCACCCTTTGGTCATTGTGTTGTGTCCTTGCATTGCTGTAGTTGTACCTATAATCAGCCCTTACTGATTTGCCTAAACATTTAAGTAAGCTACTGTTTAAGACTTGGCTTGATCATCCTTTGCACTGGTTGGGGCCTCCCAGGGGTGCTAATCTGCTGCCACAGTAGAAAGTGTGCATCAGAGAAAGGCAGTTATGAATGGTCTTTCCCAGACAAATTTCCTTCTCATCACGGTCATAATGTTTGACAGTCATTTTACTGTTTTGGGGTCTTAGCTGTAGAAGTACTGTCAGGCAAATATATTTATTTCACATACATAGGCACTATTTCAGGTAATTTGGTACCCATTTACAGTGTAAATGAGTGTTGTGTAACTGAAACACATATACAATAAGTTCAAACACTTTATAACCAAAAGCTAGCAGTAATATGAGACTAACATTTTATACTGCACACCCCATTGTTTCAGCTGTAAAACTCCCTTCTTGGAACATTTTCTGTTGCAGACCTGGTGGTTGTACTGCTGTAACATACATTTAGGCTGAGAGACATGGATATCATATGCAAATTATGCAGTGTGGTTTAACTTTCATTTCCAAGTGGTGGAAATTTCTAGTATCACTTCACACAGAGAAGTTGACACATGGGTTTTGCTTAAAATCTTAGTAAGCAGAAAGCCAAGTTTCTGTGGTTACCATTCTATACCTTTACAAAACCTAATAACAGGAAATCTGTATCTAGTGTTATGTTTTGAAAAGTAAAATCTTAGGCTGGGTTTGATTTGTGTAGGTTCCCATGCATTATATTATGAAGCTTGTGCTGTCACTGCTGCCTTGTTGGCAATTTTTCCATGTCCCTCCCTCCTTTCTTTTAGAAGCAGACTCCACCTCTGCTAGCCGGCAAAACAATGCTTCTGTGTTCCAAGCTGCTGACATGGGTGGATAATGAGTTGGGGGAGGGGAGATTTCCTGCAAGAATCGTCACAGCAAATCAGACATTCTACTGTTGGATTTCCCTTAGAAACAGTTAATGAGAGAGGCTTTGTAAGGAATCTGATATGTGAAGTTGTACAGTTCAGGAGCTGATAACGTGCAGACATTGAATGAGGGAGGTGTGGTTTAGGCCATCACAAACTGAACAAGTTTAATCTAGAGCCCATCAGACATCCAATTATATTGGATGCATGAAGAGAATGTAGCCCCTGAACAGTGAACTTCTCAAAGATGACAAGATAATGATATTGGAATGAGGCTCGGGGTTATCCTTAGCTTATGTTATCCACAAAGTTAACTGTATTCAGCAACAACACAGCCAATGCACTTGAAAGGTTAGATTTTGAACACTTAGTAATACGGACAGCTCTGGGCTCTGTTTTAATCAATGTGTGTGGTTAGGAACTGAAACCTTGCACGTTGGAGTTCTGAAAGCTGTTGTCCTTCCCCCCCACCTGAAGTCACAAACCTGAGGATGTATTGTCATTGTCTGCCCTTCCCCCACTGCAGTTAACACACTGAATTTTAAAACTGTGGTAATATTACTGGTCTAACAGGCTTGAATTTACATTATACAAACTTGCTTGGGCATAAGTGGCTTGGCTTTTACTGGCTTCTTTTTTGTGATATGCTGTGACTGCTATGTCAAGGATAGCTTTATGCATTCAGTTAAGGCCAGTCAGTTGTACAGTTCTCAAGTAGATTTTCATTTACATTTGTGACTGTGTACTGATCTTTGCTATTCAAACAAAATTCACAGATGTTACATTTTCCATGCAAAGTCATGCCTTAAGATGCAAAATTCTCTGGCATAAGAAAATGGACAACAGAACAGAGTAGTTTTATTTCTTTGTGTATTTTGAAAAAAAAAAAAAAAAAAGTGTGTGTAGATTTTGTATATTGCTCGATTTACTGAATGATGATTAGAGATCTACCTAACAAGAAATGGAAATTGGCATCTGTATTTTTAGCAGCTTGTCAGAGCATTTTCTTCCTTTTTTGGCAGTTTTTCTCCTGTACCTACTAGCCATCAGCCCTGCTGTGACCAGTTGACCGATGTATTCTGTTGGATAAGTGCCACCTGTAGATGCCATCATTCAGATAGCCAAACTGCCCTAACTCTCACTACCCTGGGGGTCATATTGAATGCCTGCTTCTGTGCGTGCTTGCATATGTTGGTGAATGTGCACACTCTGGTCCTGTGCTGCATCTCTGCAGTAACCAGTCTTCTGCCTTCTAGCATTTCAGTGGACCATGCTGTCTTTCTACCCCTAGGATGTGCTGCCGGTGTTAGTTACTTAATCCCACCTTTCCTGTTCATCTGTTTCAGCCTGGACCATATTGAGTGTGTCTCGTGATTTTACCCTTCTTAGGTTCATAGGTTTATAGGTTTATACTAGGCTATCTGCCCTAAGGCATTTATAAGCCTAGCCTAAAGTTTTGTGGCTTACGCCACCCCTTATATGAAAAAATACTGTGCCCATTAGTTTGTTGTGCCTCTGTCCAGCAGTGACACAGAGATGATTCCTGGGGTAAACCTACGATCTCCCATCCACAGGTCAAGATTTCTCTTGAACAGAGCCAGTGAGGTGCTCAGCCTCACATGGACCGGGATTTTATTCCGCAGCATAGGGAGTCTCTGAGTGATAAATCTATCCCTCCAGCACGTCCTATTTATATCCGTGCTAAGGTTTAAGTCGCTTGCTCTAGTGGTTTTGGTGGATTTGGATTTTTTGAGGTGGAGCACATCCATTAATTCCGGGTTGGACATGGCCTTGTATGTCAGGCACATGTCACCTCTGAGCAGACGGTATGCAACTGAATAGAGCTGGAGTTTCTTCAATCTGGCAGCATATGACAGATTTTGGAGTCCCTTTATCCTTTTGGTGAGGAACTTTTGGGGTCTCTCCAATTGCTGCAGATGTCGGGTGAGATACATCCCGAATGGGGCATTGTACTCTATCATTGGTCTGATAAGTGAAGAGTACAGGGGAACAATGACCTCACTCGATCTGGATGTGAATCCCTTCATGATCAGGTGGGCAATGTAGAAGGTCTTTCTAACCACTTTAGCAACGTGAGTGTCAAAAGAAAGGCCACTGTCAACCTGGGTCCCCAGGTCCCTGATAACCTCTTCTGTGCTTAGTGGATTGTCACCTATATGGTAGCTTGGGGTTACCTTGTTTTTCCCGAAGGGTATGACTATACATTTTTTGGCGTTTAACTTCAGGCCATGGCTCTGGCACCAGCTATCTGTTTCCGTGAGTCCCTTCTGAAGGATATCCGTGTCTGATGCACTTTCCACTATGGCACCCAGTTTGCAGTCGTCTGAAAACTTTGTCAGCCAAAGTCCTCCCATGTTGGCCTGTACTTCTGAGAAGTAGATGCCGAACAATAGGGGGCCAAGGACCGAGCCCTGTGGGACACCACTTGTGACCGGCTTTGAGTCTGACATAGCGCCAGCAACTCTAACCCTGTGGGTTCTGTCCTTAAGCCAGTTTGCAACCCATCTTGTGACATATGGGTTTACATTTAAGCTGGTAAGTTTTTCTACAATACCCGAGTGGGGTATTGTGTCGAAAGCCTTTGCAAGGTCAAGGTAGGCTGTATGGACTGCCTTTCCCTCATCAATGGCCTTGGTGACTTTCGAAGAAGTCGACCAAGTTCAAAAGGCATGATCTGCCCTTGACGAAGCCAAACTGGGTCGGGTCCAATGTCTGCAAGTCCCCTATATCTTTGTTTATGAGCTCCATTATGATCCTCTCCATAGCTTTGCAGACTAGACTTGTTAAGTTAAGCTGGTAATTACCAGGGTCCGTAGAGGCACCGCCTTTGTGGAGTGGGACCACAGTTGCCGTACGCCACTCCTTGGGCACGTATCCTGTGGTAAGGCTGAGATTAAACAGCTGTCTTATGTGCGGGTTTAATTCCTCATTTAGCTCGTGTAGCACACAGCCGGGGACACCATCCAGTCCCATTGATGCTGTGTTTTTAGCTTTAGAGAGAGCAGCTTTCACCTGTGCATTTGAGATGTCTGGGAGGCTACACTCCGCTGGGATAGTTATCTCTCCTTTAGGGGGGGAGAGGGGGGTGAAGTTTGCACTGAACCTGTCTGCCAGTATGTTGGCAATGTCTGTGGGTTCAGTGATTTTTGTATCATTTTGGACTAATTCTGACCATATCTGGGAGTTTCCACCCAGGTTCCTAACATAGCCGAAAAAGGCCTTATGATTGTCCTTTGAATCCATGGCAATTTTTCCCTCAAAATTGGCCTTAGTTGTTTTTATGAGTGCTCGTATTTTTTTTACTAATAATGATCAGGGGTGACTTCCCTTTTATGGATTTTGTTCTATCATGTAATAGCTTTCTCCTCTTATTGTAAAGTTTGTTAATGGCTGGGGTCCACCAGACTGGACATTTGCCCTTTGTGGAAACAGTCTTGGTTTTATTTGGGATTGCCTGATCCATGCAGTCCTGGAGGTGTTCATAGAGGGCATTTGTAAGGGCTTCCTCAGCTTGGGTTGTGGTTTCCACTGGCTCAGGGGCCTTGAAGGATACCAAACCAGTCTTGAGTAGTGTGAAGTTTGCTTTAGAGAAGTTCTTCACTGTGGTCTTTTTTGTTTGGGGTGGGGGCGGGATGTGGATTTCCAGTGAGATTAGTTTATGATCAGATCTCACCAATGAGGGACATACTTCCGGTGTGGAGCATTATGTCCCCATGTTTGTGATAACGAGATCTAGTATATTTTCTCCTCTCGTGGGAACAGTGACTAGCTGTTCCATGGCATTTGAATTTATGAACTCCAGGAACCGTTGGGCTAGAAAGTTAGGGCTTGAGTAATGTTCCCAGTCTATATTCGGGTAGTTGAAGTCACCCAATATGATGGTGTTTGGAGATACATTTATACCCTCCAGTGTCTTCAGGAAGGCTGTGTGGGGTTCCTGAGTTTGAGAGGGTGGCCTGTAGCATGCTACAATTTATAGAGCAGTTTTGCCTATGGTTAGTTGCACCTGGATGGTTTCCGAAGCTTCGTGCATTGCCACCAACCTGGAGGTGTGGGTATCCTTTATGAATATGGATACACCCCTCCTTTTGTGGTGTGGTCCAGGTTTTGGGAGCGGAACGCATGATATGAGGTAAAACCTAATAGTGCCGGGGTGCTCTCAGGAGCCTTGAACCAGGTTTCAGTTACAGCACAGACATCGATGTTCTCCATACTGAGAAGGGCCTCGAGTGCGTGCATTTTGAGATTTAGACTTCTGGCATTGAGCAGCATTACCCTAAGTTTCTTCCCATTTTTGTTTTCTAGGGTGGTAGGTTTAGAATTTGAGCCTTGCCTAAAAAAGGCACTATGGGGGTGGCAAGAGCCTTAGCTAATATCTGGAATCCCAGGGGTGACAGGTGCAAGCCGTCCCTTGCGAAGCAGCGTGGCTTGTCAAGCATGTCATCCGAGGCAGACAGACACTGGATCCCCTTTGAATGACACCAGACATTAAGCCAATTGTTAAAGCTGATCATCTTGTCTCTATATTGTGGCATCATTCTTGGTGAAGGAAGGATACTGCTCAGGGTCATGGTCATACCTGCCTGGGCTACATAATCAGAGAGCTCCTCTATGTCTCTTTTCATGTTGTCCAGGGAGGTACATCTCAGGTTGTTCACACCAGCATGGACAATGACTGTGTCATATTTGTACTTGCCGTGGAGTGACCTGAGTGCTTGTGTTATGTGGCGGATTCTAGCGCCAGATAGGCAGCTTACTGTGACCCTCTCCTTGTTCAGCCTGGTGAGTGGGACGTCAGTGCTTCTGTGCCACTGAAACAGCTTGTCTAAACTTTTGTACAGATGGTCTTTCCAGAACTTGTTTTGCACTGCCGCCACAGAATGTTTTAAAACTCTACATGGTAAGGGTAGGTTATGCAAGATCTGAAGCAAATCTTTTTCACCCGTATCCAAGTTCCAGAGGAATTGTCCATCTAAATCTTCTTTTCTCAATAGACAGCCTAAATAATCTGCTTTGAGCAAGATGGTTCCTAAGTGTATTTTCTAAGACAAACCCCTTGGAGTTATGGAAGCCAAAACCCTTCTTTTCCTGACAAGTCTACCACTATTTACATCCAGTCTCCCCTTCCCTTCAGCCAGATCCCTCTGTCCCTCAGGCTAACCCTCCTTTCCTGTTTGGCAACAGCTAATGCCTGGGTTCTCCCCATCATTTAAAACTGTTATTTTATGGCTTGGAAGTCCCTTCCTTAGCTGTCTCCTTGCCAGCTTCCTTATTTTCCTTTGGTTCTGTAAGATCTGCTAACCATATGTTCATAGGTAGGTACTAGGCTATCGGACCGAGGGCGTATGTAAGCCAAGTTATTTTCCTGTGCCACTGTCGAGCAGAGACACAGAAGTGATCCCCGGGGTGTATTTCCTATTTCCCATCCACTCAAGATTTTTCTCGAAGAGTGCTAATGAACTTTGCTTTGACTGTTTATTGTGGTGACAAGGTTTAGATCTCTAGAGCATGTAGCTCGGAGGGATTGGGATTTCTTTAGGTGTAGCATGTCCAACAGCTCTGGGTTTGACATAGCTTTATGTTGGGCAGAGATCACCTCGGAGTAGGCGATACACTATGGAGTAAAGCTGGAGTTTTTTGAGACGGTCAGTGTAGGGTATTTGTTTGAGGCCAGTAATTCTCTTTGGGATGTACTTCTGCGGCCTTTCCAGCTGCTGCAGATGTCTTGTGAGGTACATTTCAATAGGGGTGTTGTACTCTATAATGGGTCTAATGAGTGTCGAGTAGAGGGGAACAATAACCTCTTTTATCCTGGATGAGAACCTTTTTATGATGAGGTGTGCCACATAGAAGGACTTCCTGACTACTGTGGGGATGTGACTATCAAAGGACAAGACTACTGTCCATCTGGGTCCCATGGTCTCATCACACATTTGGTATTAAGTAGACTGCTGTCTATGTAATAGTTCATAGGTACAGAGTTTTTACCAAAGGGGATGACACTGCACTTTTTGGTATTGAGCTTGAGGCCATGGCTCTGACTCCAGGCATCTGTCTCAGTGAGGCATTTCTGTAGGATTTTCACATCATTTGGGTACTCTGTTATGGTTCCTAATTTGCAGTCATCTGCGAACTTCATTAGCCAGGGGCCTTCTGTGTTAGCCTGTACTTCAGAGAAGTAGATACCAAACAGGAGAGGTCCCGGGACTGAACCCTGTGGCAATCCACTTGTCACTGGTTTGAGGTCAGATTTGCAGTGTGCAACTTTTACAGTGTGGGTTCTGCCAGTGAGCCAGTTGGCAACCCATCTTGTGACGTAGGGATTTATACCTAGTTTAGTGAGTTTAGCTATAATTCCAGAATGGGGGAGATGGTGTCAAAAGCCTTGGCGAGGTCAAGATAGGCTGTGTGAACCACCTTACTCTCACCTACGGCTTTTGTGACTGCCTCAATGAAGTCGATCAGGTTCAGGAGGCATGATCTGCCTTTTGCAAACCAGAACTGGGTGGGATCCAGAGTTTGGAGGTTACCAATGTCTTTGTTTATGAGTTCCATGATGATGCGTTCCCTGGCCTTGCAGACCAGGCTCGTCGGGCTAATAGGGCGATAGTTCCTGGGATCAATGGTGGCTCCCCTTTGTGGAGTGGGATAACTGTTGCTGTACACCATCCAATTTGTTCCCTTGTCTCAGCAGTGAATAGGCTTTTATTGCAGAATGTTTCTGGTTCCTAGTAAAGGGAGGTCATGTAGGCCCATCCTAGGCCTGTCCTTTTTCAATACCTTCCTTGAATCCCTTCAGGATCTTGTCTATCTCTGGATTTGAAGGATACTTCCCTCTATATTCCTATTCACCCTCTCTTCAGGAGTTTTTTTTAAGTTCTTCCTCTCCATCAGTTCTCTGCTTTGCCGTTTGGTCAGTCTCCATCTCCAAGGGTCTTTACCAATATCTGCCTCTTGCTGTAGCCTTCTGCAGACTTCAGAGAATTCAAATATTCCCTAATTTGGATGACCTTCTTATTCAAGCTCCCTGTTAGCAGCTCCTGCTTCAAAATCTACAATCTACATTTCACTGTTCTGCTTCTACACCTTGTGGGGTTCACTCTCAATCTCAAAAAGTCTGTGTTGACTCCATCTCAGGACCAGGTGTTTTAGGGGGGTTGCAGGGTTTGGTCCATTCCAGTGTTGGCTTGTCTCCCACTTCCCAAGGTCTTCTCTTTGCTTTTTTCCAGTCTCATCTTCCAGTCCCTCCTGCAAGGGAATTTCTCCTAGTTCTGTGGTACATGGTATCCACTATTCCCATGGTTCCTTTTGCCAATCTCTGCATGAGGATCCTGCCTCTCTTGCTTTCTCAGGTTTGAGCTCTGCTGGTGAATTCATCTGATTTCCCTGAATGTGCAAGTCTGCCTTTTCAGGTTCTTCTCCGTACTTAGGAGCCATACACAAATGCTTCTGATCATAGTTGGGAGCATCTTCCAACAACCTAAAAGTCCAGGGTCTTCGGTCCCAGCAACAACTGGCAGACCACATCAACATCAAAGAGTTGAGGGCTCTACCTTTAGTTCTCCATGCTTTTCACGCCCTTTGGGTTCCAGGCCCTCTAAAGGTTTTTATAGACAATAACACAGTTGTGGTACATCAACATGCAAGGGGACACAAAAATCATACCTTCTTTGTAGGTTGGGTCCTCAGGCTTGGGATTTTGAGTCTAACATCACTTGAGTCTTCAGGCAGTTTACATCCCTTCAGAGCACAATATTGTGGCAGGCTCTGTGAGCAGGTCCAGGGCAAAAATCCTTACGAATGGATGCTTCATGGGGAGGTGTTTCTGCACATTGTACATTGACGGGGTACTCCGCCTGTAGATCATTTTGCTACCCCCCCAAGCAAACAACTTTCAGAGTTGTGTTTCGGATTGCAAATCATTTGGCTTGAAAAGTAGGTGCCATATCTTTTTCTTGTAAGGTGATGTTTCTGTATGCCTATTCCCCTCTTCCTCTACTACCAGAGGTCCTGTACAAGGTCATGTGCAGCACCCATCTTGCTGGTGACTCCCTTTTAGCCCAGACAGCACTGGTTGGATGGATGATCTCACACAAGACAAGGGATCTCTTACTCACCATCACTTGTCCATCCTTAAAATGACACTTTGGGTGATGAGGATTTGATTTCCTTCAGGTGCCAATTTTCTGAGGATATGCTTCAGCTTTGCAGAAGGCCAGAAAACCCACTAGTAGACAATCGTATGTGTCTAAATGGAAGGGATTTTCTATTTGATGTGTCAAGCATGACCCGGACACTTTTTTTGTGGGGTCCCTGTGGTCCTTTATTTGTGTGAGCTGCTGAATTCTGGTTTGGCATATTCATTTTTTTAAGTTTATTTATCATCCATTTCTGCCTGTCTGTTTCTGAATCCACTTTTGTATTCTAGTTTTGAAATCAAACAATTTTTTAAAGGGTGTCCTTATCAAGCCTTCAAGAAAACTTATTCCTCCTCCCTGGAACCTTAATTTCTTATTGAAAATTTGACTTAATCCCCTTTTAAGCCTGCTTTGTCTTCCCTACAACATTATACTTTGAAGACTGTATTGTTGGTGGCTCTTACTTCTGTCAAGCCGGTCTCTGAACTTCAAGTACCCATGGCAATTCCTCCTTTTTTTTTCACAAGGTGTCTCTTCATACCCATCTTCCTTTTATGCCAAGTGAGCTGTCTTTGAAACAGTCAATTTATCTTCTTTCTTTTATCCCTTCATCGCAGACTATTAGTAAGAGTGTTCTTCACTCCTTTGATTTACATAGCTCAGATATTACTTGGACAAGACAAAGCATTTAGGAAAGCTGAGCAACTTATTTCCTTTCATGCCAGGAAATTGGGTTTGGCAGTGTTATCAAGCATTACAAGCTGGGTGTCATTTCTGGGGCCATCCTTCATGAGTTTGTAGAGGGGTCTTCTCTGCCTTTCCCCTCCCATACTTTCCAGTAGCTGTTGTACTCTTCCCAAGAGTAAAGAATACTGTGATAGTGATAAGAAAGGACATAGTGCAGTTTTGTAAGATATTACCATAACAGTAAATGTCCTTCTGCTCACTGTTGCAGTAATTCTGTCTCTCCCTCCTGCCCCCTATTTCTTTCTGTTGACCTCCTTCTGGCCGATGTGTCTTTTTTTTTTTCATCTTTTTCTCCTCCTTCCCTTCCTTGCTCTGGTTCTTCTGGAGCACTTCAGTCCTGAGGGTTAGGCATCCAAACATGGCATATGTATCTTATACAAAGGACATACATCTGATGTCCACACCCCACCACCACCCCCAACTAAGGAAACCACAGTAAAAAAAATTTCTAAAACAAACTTCACCTTACTTAAGACAGAGGTATTAAGTTTCACAGCCCCCACGCTAAAGGATAATGCTGCCCAAGATGCAGAAACCATTACAAATGCACTCTATGAGCACCTACAAGGATGCATGGATCGTGCCATCCCTAGCAAAACCAAGACTCACTCCTCTAAGAGAAGGAAACCAGTCTGGTGGACCCCTGACATAAACAGCCTATACAATAGAAGGAAGAAACTAGTTCAGAAAAAAAGCAAATCCCAAGAAGGAAAGACATCCCTGATCAGTATCAGTAAGAAACTAAGGTCCCTCATAAAATCATCCAAGGCTAACATCGAAAGAAAAATAGCCAAGGATTCTAGAGATAAACACAAAGCCTTCTTTAGCTATGTAAAGAATCTGTGGCAACTCGCAGATATGCACTGAAATAGTGCAAAATAGCACAAAATATACTGAACCTATTGATATTGCCAACATCCTGTCAGACAGATTCATTGCAAACGTCACCCCCAAAAGGGCCCACAACAATACCGGAAAAGTGTAGTTCCCAGAAATCACAGACACTCAGGTGAAAACGGCCCTTTCAAAAGCCAAAAACACAGTGTCAATGGGGCTAGATGGTGTCCCAGACTGTGTCTTGCATGAACTACAGAATGAACTAACCCCCCCACCTAAACACGCCATTCAACCTCAGCTTCTCCACAGGCTGCATGCCTATAGAATGGCGCACAGCAACAGTTATTCCACTCTACAAAGGATGGGCCACAACTGACCCTGGTAACTATCGCCTCATAAGCCTGACTAGCCTGGTCTGCAAGGCTATGGAGCGCATCATCATGGAAGTCATTAACAAAGACATTGGGAACCTCCAAACACTTGACCCGACCCAGTTTGTCTTTGTTAAGGGCAGATCATGCATACTAAATTTGGTTGACTTCTTTGAGACAGTCACCAAGGCCATAGACGAGGGAAAGGTGGTTCACACAGCCTACCTTGACCTCACCAAGGCTTTCGACACCATTCCCCACTCAGGTATTAAAAACTCACCAGCCTGAACATAAACCCCTACGTCACAAGATGGGTTGCCAACTGACTTACATACAGAACTCACATGGTAAGAATAGTGGGCTCCAGGTCCGACTCTAAACCAGTCACAAGTGGTGTCCCACAAGGCTCGGTCCTGGGACCCCTACTGTTTGGCATATACTTCTCAGAAGTACAGGAGGACTATGGTTAACTGAGTTCGCAAATGACTGCAAACTGGGAGCCATAATTGACTCTCCGGCTGACGTGGACATCCTCCAAAAGGGCCTTACTGAGACGGACACCTGGTGTCAAAGTCATGGCCTCAAGCTAAATGCCAAAAAATGCATAGTCATCCCGTTTAGGAAAAACAAAACACCCACGAATTACCACATAGGTGGCAGTCCCCTTAATACAGTAGCGGTAATAAGAGAGCTGGGGACTCAGGTAGATAGTAATCTCTCCTTTGACAATCATATTGCCAAAATAGGCAATTCTTCTATGTGGCCCATCTAATTACTAAAGGGTTCACATCTAGAAATAAAGAGGTTCTAGTGCCCCTCTACTCGTCACTCATCAGACCCATCATAGAGTACAATGCCCCATTTGGGATGTACCTCACAAGACACTTCCAGCAGCTGGAAAGACCACAAAAGTACCTCACCAAGAGGATTACTGGCCTCAAACATATGTCCTATGCAGCCCGACTGAAAAAACTCCGGCTGCACTCAGTGGCATATCGCTTACTCAGAGGTGATGTCTGCCTGACTTACAAAGCCATGTCCAACTCAGAATTGATGGACATGCTCCACCTAAAGAAATCCAAGTCACGCACTCTAGTGAGCTAAACCTCACCATAACAATAAATAGAACATGCTAGAAGAATAGATTCCTGTCACAGAGACTCCCCATGCTTTGGAACAAAATTCCTAACTGCATTAGGCAGAGCCCCTCACTAACACTGTTCAAGAGAAACTTTGAGTACATGGGTAACAGAAAATACACCCCTGGGGTCACTTCATTGGCTCTGCTTGACAGAGGCTCAGTTATTTAATCAATGGGGTGGCGAAAGCCTACACACTCTGGCTAGGCTAGGCTTATAAATGCCCTCGGGCAGATAGCCTAGTACCTACCTATGAACCTATGTGCTGACTGGACATTAGGCTATCCTCAACAGCATATCCCAAGAGTTAAGAATACTGCAAAAATGAGAAGCACGACTGTGATGCCTGTGCCCTGGCCAGCAATCGACGATCCTTAGTCCTCACCACTAACACCAGTGAGGGGCGTCCATATAGGGAAAGGATACTACATGCACACACAGTAAAGTACAATTTCTCTTAAGAGCACACAGAGATCACAGTCTGTCTGGGGCTGGTTTCTCCCTTTCTCTCCAGATAAGACTCCCCACTGGCACAGCTCTAGGTCCAGATCTCAGCCTAGTGGACAAGCTAAAACCACCAGCACCATCTCTGTCCAACCAGTGCTTTGAGATAAGAGTTATATGCAACCACACAGACACTCCCAGGGAAGGCTGGCACAGGTTCTCCAGCTGTGCCCCTTTTACCCAGACTATACTTTAGTACCACTTACCACCACCCACTAATATTTATCAGCTACTAAAAGGCCGTTATGAAAAGGGTGTCCAATCATACTGTGCAGTATTATTATCCAAATGGTAAGTGTGACTGAACAGCAAGGTTATTGGAGTGGCTTTTTTACATGGTGCTGTGGTAGCGTTGTCGCCTCACAGTAAGACGTCCTGTTCGATTCTCAGCTAGCGCGTCTTCTGTGTAGAGACATGTGTGAATGGGCGCACCTTCGTTGAAGGTTGTGCATCAGGGCTGTCAACTCGGCATGTAAAAATCTATTGCCAATCATTAGCGGACCGGAGTTCCGCTGTGGCGACCCCTAACAGGGAAAAGCCGAAAGACACAACACAACTAAATATGTGTGTTGTACTCTTGGAGCTTAAATTATCTCGACACAAAACAGCCATAATTGAAAGGTTTAAAAAATATTTAATAAAAAAAAAAACACAAGACAATACTTCTTGCTACACAGTGCTAGTCAAGCGTTCAGAGATCACAGAGAAATACTTAAAATAATACAGTAGAAAAGTTCTGACATCAATACAGAAAAAAAACTAATCTAATCTTCCTGGTTCCTAGCTATATCTAAAAGAAACACAGTTCTAAAATAAACTTACATATAGAACACAGGCAGAGTGCTGGTGAGTTGGATGTTCTCGAGACAAATGCTAAATGCTCTGAGTGTCTCTGTCCTTAAATTGATAACACAGTACCACTGATTTATTTCAGACTACATAGTTTCTTTCTGGTTCCCAGGCTAACAGAAACTCAGAGGTTAATAGCCCTTTTGATCTTTCAGCTGGTCAGGAAGCCAGAGCAATAAAAGAAATTATACATGTAAATTCTGGCCATTAACTCTGGCCTCAAAACAATCGGCAGAATGCCTCCCTCTAGGCATCTCAGCTCCAAGTTTTAGATCAAAGAATTTCACAGTGCTTAACTTATCAGCTTTCTTACAGCAGAGTGAGCTATTGTAACATTTTTTTTTCAGTTCAACATCCAATACAGTCTTTTCACATTTAAGAGAACGAGCCTGTGGCTTACATTTAATATTTACAAATGACAGAATTATCTACAAAATTCTATCTAGCTAGGCTGGCAGCCTTCACCTATCTTCACAATGACATCTGATGTTATGGTAACAACTGTACTTTTTTGTAGACTGTTACTGTACTTTTAAACGGCAGTGTACATTTGTTTATGAAAGTTTTAAAGTTGTTTTAAACATTAAAAACCAAACTCAAAACACAATAACTTGATAAAAAAGATAGCCAAGACCACAGTCAGTGAGGTAGAGATAAAAAAGCCAGATGAAACCTATTTACGCGTTTCGTCCACGTTTAATAATCATGAACTTCTGATGAAGTTCATGATTATTAAACGTGGACGAAACGCGTAAATAGGTTTCATCTGGCTTTTTTATCTCTACCTCACTGACTGTGGTCTTGGCTATTTGTTTTAAACATTCTGAAACTTTTATTTCCTGTGCAGAAGCTGTTGCACTACCATCCTCCAAAAGTCATTTTATTAGTGTTTTAACAGAGAAAATTCATTTTAAATATTACTTTATGCATAATTAGTATTACTAACAATGCACTATTTCCTAACTGTTATGTTCCTCCACATATATTTGTCTGTATTCAAGTGTTTAAAGTCTTGTTTTATTTGATATTATGTATATATTTTTGTTTGTACATTTTTATCTTGTAAATGTGTTGACAAATGTCTATAATTTCTATTAGTTGATGTGACGATTTTGTATGTAAGCTTAGGCTGGAGCTTTTCTCACCAGGCCTCTGCTGAAAATGGGCACTGTCCCAGTCAGACCAAGGTGACAAATGTAAAATAAATAAATAAAATGCTTTTTATATTTTAACCAGCTTAGCTTTCTTGGGAAAGAAGCACTATTTTTGGTTTGACCATGGAGCAAATTACCAGTTATGGCCAGGTCATCTAGACATACAAAGAAAAAAAGGTAACTTGACAGCCTTTGCCACCACAGCAGACTCAGCAGCATATTACTCTCCTGTGGCCAAAGATGGTTCCTCACAGCACTCATCTTTTTCCCAATATTTCTTTGGTGATGTGCAAGCAGCCACTATGGACTGGGAATTACGTAGTCCATCTATAACTGTTACATTGCCCTCAGTGAGCAAGGGAGTACCACTGTTGTCAGCCTTGGGAGAAAGGGGGAGGGAGCCTTCTTTGGCAGAATGTTATGCCTATCCTTGGGGCAGCTGTTGCTGCCATTAATAAACCCGTTTGCCCCAACTTTCCTGTGAAAAAAGAAACAGAAAATTAAACATTTATTTTCTCCTGCGCCAGTTCCACCAGATGAGAGTAGTTCAGTAGGTCTGGCTTGGGGTCTTGTATGGGTTATTGACCTTTCTTATAAGGTGGCTTCTGGTAAAAGAAAAGGGGATTCCTCTTTTCCTGAATAAATTCAAGAAATTGAATCTGTAGAGGAATGTGATGGGGCAAATGCTGAGAGGAAAGCATGGTATCTGACTATTTCTGTGAGGAATTCTCTGAATCGTTTTCCGGAATGTGCTGTTGTTTTCATTGGGAGAACACTGAGGTTTCTTAGTCCCTCAAAATACTATGAGTTATTACAACTGGAATAAACAGAACCTTCAACCGTCCCCCCAAGTGTGGTCAACATTGGAAGATTTGTGGTTTCCCTGACAGCTAGCCTGCTGCACTTAAGAAAGCTGATCAAATGTACAAAACTCCTCAGTCTTTCAATTTATATGCACTTATTCCAGACCTGAACCTGCAGCTATAGTTTTAGTTAATCCAGCTGCTGCCAAGCATTTTCTTGATTCTAATTCTTACCCTTTAGGTAAGAGTGCTAAGTATTTTTGAGTGAAGTGTGCTTCTGCAACTTTAATTTTTAGAATTTTGAATGATCAGGCTCATATGTTAAACTTTATTCTCACTAACTATGAAAGTATGGGGAATGTTTTATCTGCAGTTCCCTCATGAGAGGAAAAATCTTTCTTCCATTCCCCATTGCGTAAAGTTTGTATATGACTGTAGATACTGCATCTTGTGCTGTTGCCACTAGTACTGTGTTGAGGAGGTTTATTGTGTTCTCAGAACCTCCCAAAGTATGTAAAAATTATATTTTAGTTTCTCCTTTGGCTAGAGATTATTTTTGGACCACCTGCTAAAGAGGTTAGCAAAATTGGTGAGGGAGATAAGCTGGTACATCGAATCTCCTAGATTTTTCAGCCCTCCTCCTCAAAGTTTTCCAAGGGATTTTCTGCTCACTCATCCAATTTTGGTAAAAATCAAAATAAACTGTCTTAGCAAAATGCTGGTAAGCAGATGTTTAGAAACAGTGGCAGAGAGGTTCCCAAAAGAAAGCAGGACCCCCAGAACAAAGGACAGTTAAGGCAGGCTGATTATATAAGGGACCTAGTTGTCCCCCACCTGACCCTGCCATTTGCTTATCCTTTCCAGAAAGTCAGAATCTCCTTTTCTCTCTTTGGCAAAATATTGTTTTTCAGGCAACAGGTTCCGAAAATGATTCAGCAAGGTTACATATGATAGTGGAAAGAAATTCCACCTTTCCAGAGAATTATTTCACATTCGTCAGACCATACCCCTCTGCTTCCTCCTGTCCTACAACACATGCTGTCTCAGGAGGTAATATAAGCAGTGTCTCCTTCCTGGCTGGGAAAAGGTTTTTATTTAAGAATGTTTTTGGTGCCAAGGAAAGAAAATGCCTGGACACCAGTTCTGGACCTTTCTTTTCTAAAGCAGTTTGTGATAGTGGTCAAGTTCAAAATGCTGTCACTTCACAACCTTTTACCCCCTTCTTCCTCTTGTTCTTTGTAACTTTTGGTTTTAAAAGATTCTTATCACATTCCTAGTCATCCACATTTCAGGTGTTTTCTTAAGGTTCTGTTGCCTGGATTAGATTCAGTGCTCTGCCTTACCCTTTGGGCTATCCTCTGCTTCAGCAGTGTTTACATAGTGTCTAGCTTCTGTCATAGCCCATTACAGGCTACAAGGTATCCACATTTTTCATATTTATGAATTGCTTATCTTTGCAGTCTTTTTCAAAGTGAAAAGGAATTTCTCACTTGGGTGAGAGATATGCTACAAAAACTGGGATTCCACATTAGACAGGATTGTGATTCTGGGTTGTCTGGTAGACACTTAAATACAAGGAAGATGTTCATCGTGCATACAGCTGCAGTCATAACAAATGGGTTATCCTGCCATCAGGCGGGTCCTCGGTCGGCCGAATTCCAAAGTCTAGGTCCGGCGTCGGTTGTCGTCGCTTCTTCCCTGACGTCAGTGCGGCAGGGGTATAAAAGAACCAGCCGACGCCATTTTCTTCAGTCTTTCTTGCCACGTGGTGCCCGAAGCAGCAGTTCGCAAGTGCCGGTCGGCCAGCTCCTGAGATTTACGAAAATTTTTCAGCCGAAGTCTTCTTGAAAGCTAAGTACCCCGTTGGGGAAATTTTCTTGCCTCAAACCAATGTCAGACAAAGCTAATAATTGCATTTAATGTGGGAAGCAAATACCGCATAAGGATTTCCATTCCTTCTGCATTCCTTGCTTAGGCCCAGACCACAACATCTTGGCCTGTCATTTTTATGCTAGATTCAACAAACGCACTATTAAGCGTCGGGTGGAGTTCGCCCAACACTATTTTGGTAAAAAATGTAATTACATTATGTCGTCGGATACTCAGACTCCAGTTTTGAGTAAAAGACGCAAAGATAAGGACTGACATACGAGGTCCGCGACTTCTACCGACACCACGCTAAAGCCGGCTACAGGTGCTCTGGTTCTCAGCGAGGTGGCTACGCAGCCCCTGAGTACCGATGACACTTCTTTAGTGGTGTCTTCTGTGCCCGAGGTCGCAGGCTCCTCGGCCCCCACTCCGACTACAGATACCAACGCCACTCTTGGTGGGGAAATTCAGAGTTTAGACAGGCCTGCCACCTCTCAAGGTGTCGTCAGGCCTTCCTCTTTTTCCATTAAGGCTTTCACAAAATCTAAAGCAGCCATGAAAACTAAAAGACAAGCTCCACAGAGCTCCTCTCAAGGCCCCATGCCTAAAAAACAGATGCTCAAAATGGCTGAGGATTTGATTACTCTTATCAGGGGTTCTCAACCCCCCTCGGACAAAAGGCCCAGATTGGAGGAAGATTACCCTTCCTCAGACCAAGCCTCTATTACCTCAGAACATTCTGAGGACCAGGAATACTCATATTCCCCTTTTGAAGATTCTGATGCTGAGGAGTCCATTCCCTCGGTCTCCCCCCCTGAGGACTATTCTTTTGGAGAAACCTTACATACCTTGAGGGAACACTTTCACTGGGAAGGCCAAGATTACTCAGATTCCAAGAAAAGGCTCAGGGATTTTCTCTTGCTCCCTCAGCACAGGCCTCTGGCTATCCCTCCTGTCTTGGATATATTAGATGATGTGTACACAGAAGCCAGCCTCAACCCAGATTCTTTACCTCCAGCTCCTGTTAAACCTGACAGGTATTACCGGGTTCCTGATTCACACCAATTCCTATACAAAAGCCATGCTGCTGACCCAGAAACTATTTCACAGGGTCCCAAGGGAATTAAGGCCTCTACTGCCAAAAACGCATTACCTTCAGAGAGAGATTCCAGAGCTTTAGAAAGGTGGGGGAAAAAGGTATACACCTCGGCCACTTTAACCATGAGGGCATTAAACTGTCAGTTCCATATGTTAAAGTATCAACAGTTTTTGTTATCTCAGTTGAAAAGCAAAATGACACAACCTGAACAACCAGATTTAAAGGAGTTGCAGGATTTGTTGCATAGTGCAGAGCAAGTGGGTAAACATACCTTGCAGTGTGGTTTTGATGCTTTAGAGGCCTCATGTAGAGCGGCTGTTACAGGGTCTGTCATACATAGATATGCTTGGCTCAAAGAGCAAACCTTACCAGATCATGTCAAAGCTAAATTGCTAGATGCACCTCTTCAAAAAGATGTATTGTTTGGTGTTAAAGCTGAGGAGGTACTAAAGAAAATGGAGGAAAAGGCAAGATCAATGCAAACAGTGAACGATTTCCTACAGGTACAACCTCCACATTTCAGCAGAAACTGGCCTTCAAAAAATTGGTCCTTTCCAGCCACGGACAGACCTCAAAGAGTTAGATACAGGTGCCCGAGGGGTAGAGGGCAATCTCAAGGATCATTTAGAGCCAGACAATGGCAAGCACCTACACCAAGAGGTGGAGAAGACAGATCACAGTCATTCAGAAAGCAGACACAATTACTTTCCCCTTTGCATGCCAAGCAAAGCTTTAATGGCAGCACCTTTAGGCGGAAAACTGGCATTATTTTCAAAAAATTGGCATATTGTCACAAAAGACAAATAGATCCTGGACATTATAGACAGAGGCTACAGATTCCACTTTCACACCCTTCCAAAAATGAGAGGCATGCCAAACCTGCCACAAAATCAAAGGGCAGAGGCACAAAAACAAATTTCAGCTCTCATGGACATGAAAGCTATTCAAGAGGTACCTGCAAAAGAACAGGGTCAAGGTTTTTATTCCAGACTATTCCTGGTACCAAGGAAGGACAAAGATTGGAGACCTATTTTGGACCTATCCATCCTGAACACATATTTACTCGTACCAAAATTCAAGAATGCTCACATTACAGCAGCTTCTTCCCATGCTGGGCAAGGAGTCTTGGCTGGTAACATTGGACCTCAAGGAGGCATACCTGCATATCCCTATCAGACAAGACTGCAGAAGATACCTCAGATTTCTTGCAGGTTCAACCCATTATCAATTCTCTGCATTGCCCTTTGGCTTATCTACTGCGCCCAGAGTGTTTACGAAATGCCTGGCATCAGTAATTGCCTTCTGCAGACTTCAAGGAATACAAATATACCCATATCTGGATGACTGCCTGATCCAAGCGGACAGCAAGCACATACTTCTGAAACACCTGGCGTTTGTAATAAAATTGTTGAACTTTCTGAGATACACAGTCAACAAAAAGAAATCAAAACTAATACCCTCTCAAGCAATAATTTTCCTGGGTGCCAGCTTGAATACAAACACCCAGATGGCCTACCTCACGCCAGAGAAGCAAGGGCAACTATCTCAATACTTCAGAAAAATGACAACCTTCACCAGGCTGACTGCAAGGAAAGTCCTGCAGGCTCTGGGATTCATGGCATCTTGCATCCTGCTGATCCCATGTGCAAAGCTGCATATGAGGAAACGTCAATGGTACCTAAAAAACTTATGGTCTCAACACAGCCACAGTTTGGAAACAATTATACCACTCATTCCATGTCTTCAAAAGGAATTTCTGTGGTGGGCTCAAGCATGCCAAAGAAACATAGGTCTCCCCTTCTGCATGCCTCAAGCAAATCAAATCATCACAACAGACACCTCGGACTATGCCTGAGGGGCGCACATGACTGATCAGTTCATTCAGGGCAAATGGTCCCAAAAAAAAGAAGCACCTACACATCAATCAAAAGGAAATGCTAGCAGTACAAAATGCTATTATGGCCTTCAAAGACCTACTGCATCCAGGCCAGCTATTGATAAGGACAGACAACACCACAGTGATGTGGTACATAAACAAACAGGGAGGAACTCATTCATACCCCCTGTGCAGACTAGCCATGTCCCTTTGGAACACGGCTCTGGAATTGCAAATCCAACTTCAAGCACAATTCCTGCCAGGGAAGGAAAACACGCTGGCAGACAACCTAAGCAGAAATATGACAGATCCACACGAATGGAAGTTGCATCCTCAAGTTTTCGCAAAGATAACTCAGGCATGGGGCCGGCCAGACATAGATCTCTTTGCTACCCACAGAAATTACCAACTGAAAAAATTTTGCTCAAGGACCTATCATCCATAGGCCTGGAAAGTGGACGCACTTTCTTTTAATTGGACAACATTGACAGTCTATGCCTTTCCACCTCTTCCTCTGCTGCCCAAAGTTCTATTAAAAGCCAGAGCAGAGAGGCCAAAGATGATTCTCATTGCTCCAGACTGGCCAAGACAGCACTGGTATCCACTCCTGAAGAGCCTGACGCATTCCCCACCATGGATCCTGCCTCAGTGCCTCTTCTGTTGACCCAGCACAACTTCAAAACTCTTCACAGTCAGCTGAAAACCCTCAATCTAGCCGCATGGAGGATTCCTTGATTTCCCAACAGACCCTCCTCTCCAAGGAGGTGCAGGATGTCATCTTGGAGGCCAGAAGACCTTCTACTAGAAAAGCCTACTCCATCAAATGAAAACGTTTTGTGCCTGGAATCAGAAAAAGGGCCAGAATCATTGGGTACTAAATTTACCTCAAATATTACAGTACCTAGCTGAGATGTTAAACAGTGGACTTTCCTTCTCCTCCATCAAGATCCATGCTTCAGCCATTTCTGCACAATACAACACTGATCCTCCTTTATTCTCTCATCCTCTCTTAAGACAGTTCCTGAGAGAGGCTAATAATATAAAACCCCCAAGGAAACCACCAGTACCTGCTTAGGACCTCAACTTCATTTTAGAAGAACTGACCCTGCCTCCATTTGAGTCAGCTGCTTCAACAGAACTGCAATATTTGTCAAGGAAAACAGCCTTCCTTCTGGCTATCACCTCAGCACGCAGGGTTTCAGAACTACAAGCCCTCATGGCTGAGCAACCTTTCATCATTTTCCATCAGGACAGAGTTTCCTTATGAACCAACCCTTCCTTTATGCCAAAGGTAGTATCCAGTGTAGCCTTGAATCAGACTATCCACTTACCTACCTTTTATCCTAACCCACAAAACAAAGGGGAAAGACTACTACATTCCTTGGACATTCACAGACAACTTCGTTATTATTTGGACAGGACAAAGCCATTCAGAAAATCAGAGCAACTCTTTGTGTCCTATGCTACAGGTGCTCAAGGAAAGGCTATTTCCAAACAGACAATCTCAAAATGGATAGCCCACTGCATACGCTTTTGTTACTCATTTCATGGAAAAACTGTACCTACAAGCATCAGATCTCACTCCACAAGGGCCACAGCTACCTCTGCAGCTTTCCTCAGGGGGGTTCCTACCAAGGATATTTTGGAAGCAGCCACTTGGAGTTCTGTGCACACTTTCTCCAAGCACTATCACCTTCCACTATACTCTAAATCTAGAGCGGGCTTTGCCACAGCAGTCTTGCAGGGCATCCTTGCTCCTCCTAGTTCCACTTAGTGCCTGCCACCCCTTTTTAGCTTTGGGATTCTACCCATCTGTTATGACTGCAGCTGTATGCACGATGAACATAGTACAGTTTTGTACCTACCATAAATGTAGATGTTCGAGTGCTAATACAGCTGCAGTCCAGGTTTCCCTCCCTCCATCGCCTCTTGGGACAGGCCTTATGACAAACACCTCCTCATACAACCTGATTGGGGTATTCTTTTATGGTGTATTTGCTTGCAAACTACTGTCTTTTGATTATATTACATTGCATTATTACATAAGTTTATGTTTTGCCTTTCTTCTGGGGGCACCTGACATCTGGGGCAAGAAAAACTGAAGAAAATGGCGTCGGCTAGTTCTTTTATACCCCTACCGCACTGACATCAGGAAAGAAGAGACGACAACCGACGCCGGACCTAGACTTTGGAATTCGGCCGACCGAGGACCCACCTGACGGCAGGATAACTCATCTGTTATGACTGCAGCTGTATTAGCTCTCGAACATCTACATTTATGGTAGGTACAAAACTGTACTTTTTCTTCCACAGGACAGTAATAGGTCTGTATTTAGATCTGTTTTAGGGATCTTCCACTTAGACTTCTGTCATTGTGAGTGAATACTTCAGAAGTCTTATGGGATCTATGATTCTCGTGATAGTTCTGGCAAGACTCCACAAGAGCAAGATACAGTGGTGTCTGAAATATCTTTGGTCCCTTCACCAACACAAGTCATCTTTTCAGATTCTAGTTCTAGGATGTGTGAGAAAGAAATTATTTGGTGGAGACATCTGTGACAAAGGGATATACTGCCAGCACAGCTATCTGGAAGTTTGTAAATATAATTATATGTCATTTTTGAATATCAACATGATTTATACAAGATGCTTGTGTTACTAATGTATTAGAACTGTATGTCATGTGTATATCAAACTGCTGGTACAGAAGTGTGTGTTGAAAGGGATTTTGCTGTTCGATCTGTAACCAACAGTGTGCCCTACTGAAATAGAACAGAAATGTTCATGCACTATTGTAACTGTTTAAATATATACATTTTGACAGTGGAAAATGAAATACATGAGGTTAACTTCTGCAAAATAGCCATAATTAAATTTATGGCCACGCAATAAATGATAACTTTCAATTTTCAATGCAGCAAGGAGACACAATGTCTGAAACTAGGGAGCTTTCTGTATTGTCTCTAGGGTGAAATCATTACTAGTCTTGAAATGTGAAGGAATGTAATTGTTTTATGACTTCCAGCATCTGCCAAAGATCTGAGGTCTCTGCATTTTGACAGGTAGATGCTAAATACTGCCAGATTCCAGCAGTGGGGGTTTCACCTGGGATAGAGTCAGATGACAAGAAATTATGTCATTGTGCAAGCTATCACCGCAGTAATATTTGAGATATTAATTTAAAAAAAGTATCTTAGAGAGTGAGTGCATTCTGTATTCTGTCTTGGACCTGACAACAACAGGAACCATTCACCACACATCTGCCTTGGTCTGATGAAGTAAATTACTAGGGAATAGTATAATTTTGATATAGTCAGCAATGTAGCAATGTTTAGTTTAGATATATTTTTTTTATTTGAGACTGTCCTGCAATGTTTTTAAATATTTCTTGTGCTTTTGAACTCTGATGTCACTGTGAATATATACTGAGTATTTTCCTGTTTTGTTATTTATTATCAAATATATTTAAACCTTTCATTTTGGATGATCTGTTTAGAAATATTTAACTTTTGAGAGTACTTGCTTATTTATTTGGTGACATTGTGTGGGCCACTCCTAATAGCCATGCTCTTGGTCAAACTACCATTTATATTAATAGTAATATTACAGAGTATGATTGAACACCCTTTAAGGGCCTTAAAGTAGCTGATAAGGAGTTGGCAGAAGGGGGCATAGCTAGTAAATCTGTGCCAGCCTTTCCTGTGTGTGTGACCTCAAAGAGTGTATGTGTGTCAGCTACTTGGGCAGGGACACAAAGCACTGGTTGGACAGAGAGGGTGCTGGAGGTCTTGGCTTGGTCTCAGCTGAGATCTCGACTCTATAGCTGTGCCAGTAGGAAGTCTTATTGGGGATCTGGAGAAAGTACAAGAATATAAATGAGATGCTTGACCTTTTCAAGGCTCTCAACTCTGAATCACCTTGGGTCCCCAGCACCACTTTAAGTTGTTACATACAGTACAACAGTGATGCGGTATATAAATAAGCAAGACAGAACCAAGTCTTACCTCTTATGCAGACTAACCATTTATAGCTCAGTCTCACTGTACAGGCTTCTTACATTCCATCAGAGCAAAACTGTGTGGCAGACCAACTGAGCAGGACCAGAGTAGACCCTCAGGAATGGAAACAAGATCAGGGAATCTTCCAAGCTCCATCAGCTGGCAAAATTCTCCTCCAGGGCTTCATGCAAGAAGACCTGGAAGACAGATGCCTTTTTGCCTCTTGGGCAGGAATGTTCCTGTATGCCTTTCCAGTGATGCACTCTGACCCCAAACAACTTCAGCTGACTGCTTGAATGATAGAATCTTAATACCTTTTAGGGACCTGTTTAGTAAAGACATGCAGCAGGTATTAACAGAGACAAGATAGCCTGCTACTAGGAAATTATATATAAGAAAACAGAAAAGGTTTTGCAGTTGGTGCCAACAATGTAAACAGCACCCATTCATGGTTTTGCAAATATTTGTGATAGTAAATTTTCTGTGTCATGTCTTACTCCTCTGTCAAGGCTTATTTGTTGGCCATTTCAGCATGTCTGATCTTGGATTCCCCCTTTTCAGTACATTAGCATGTGAAAATGTTTTTAAAGGGATAATTACATAAGAGACCTCAAAAAAAAAAAAAAAAAAAAAACAGTAGCTTCTCCTTGTGATCTTAATTTTCTGTTACAGAAGCTAACACTTGGTCCATTTGAACCTGCTTATCTTTCTGACTTGAGGTTCTTAACATGGAAAACAGTTGTATTGATTGCTCTGGCCTCTGCAAGAAGAATCTTGAGTTGCAAGCTCTTTTGTTGGGTTAACTTTATCTCATTTTCCATAAAGACAGGATTTCTTTGAGAGCTAACCTTTCTTATGCTCAAAGTGGTATCCCAGTTTATTTTATGTTAAATTACCCATCTGTCTGTGTTCTTCCCTGAACCCAAAATTGAGGGAGAAATGATACCTTAGATATCCATAGACAACTCTGGTACTATCATCCCAGAAGAAAATCTTTTGACACTTCTGATCAGTTGTTCATTTCTTGTGAAGTTAAGAAGGGGCAAACTGTGTGAAAGCAAACTATTTCCAAATGATTGTTTCAGACTATTGCCTTTTGTTATTCTTGTGATGTATTGCCTTTTGTTATTCTTGTGATGTCCCTACTCTGGGCCAGTAATCAAGGAGCCTGAATCCTCACCACTGACACTGTAGAGGGACATTCAATTGGAACAAAAATGGAAACACTTAGTATTTCGAGATGCAGACCTCTCTGCATCAAGCACAGTTTCCCTTAAGAGCACACAGGGAACACAGTCAGCCTGGGGTTTATATTTCTCTCTTTCTCCAGGTCCTAAATAAGGCCCCCCCACTAACACAGCTGCAGAGTTAAGTCCTCAGCTCAGTGCCCAAAGCCAAGTCCTCCACCACTCTGTCTGTGAAACCAGTGCTTTGTGTCCCTGCTCAAAGTAGCTGACAGACGCACACTGCGAGATTTGATTTTCACATACACAGCTGGGAAAGGCTGGCACATATTTACCTGCTGTGCCCCCTCCTGCCCAGCCTGTAAGGTAGTTATCACTGCCACCAGGCACTGCAAAGCTGGCTACCTAAGGCTGTTGCGTATTCTCACTATAGTTTCCTGACTAATCTAAGGAGTACTACTCCTTGGTCACTTACTAGAGCAAGGCAAGATGAATTAGGAGAGTGGTCTTCCTCCTTCCTCTGTCAGATTCTAAGAACCAACTGCTCAGTCTGACTCAGAGACTTCTCAATATAATATCTAAATACTGTTTCAGAGCTGATTACACAATGACATCACATCTGTTCATCTGACTCTGTTTCTCAAAGTCACCAACACTAGAATCTGCCAGGATTTTAACACCTACATGTCAACGACACACACACACGCGCACGCGTGCATGGCTCAGATCTGGTGCAGCTGCTGGAAGTCATGAAGCAATTAGAACTTCTACAAATCCTACAGAGACTAGCAAACCATGCTTCTTACAGACATTGCATCTCTAGCTTCAGTTAAAAATGAGATGGCCTAGGCCCAGTTTATTATTTTTAAGTTTGAGATTAACATTTTCTTTTCCAGTACCTTTGCGTACAATATATATTTTTAAACAGTTACAAAAATGCATGTACATTTCTTTGCTTTCCAGCAGGGCACATTCTTGATACATTTTAACACAAGCAGCTTCACAAATACATTTCCAACACAAGCATCTGTACAAATCAGTTTGGTATACAACTGACATGATTCTTTACAAAATTACACCTAGTTGGACTGGCATATGTTACACAACCACTGCTCTACTTCTCCTGGCATTGTTGGCAATACTTCATATTTTCATAGTTCCCATCACAACAGGCAGGGTCAAGGCACACTCTTTCAGGGCCTTTGCTTCATCTGTGGCTTTTTAAGAAGGGTTGGACTTTTGAATTATACTAGAAGCAACAACTTGGTCTTACTTTTACAAAGCACTACAAGCTTGATTTCTTCTTCGGGTCCAGGTAAGGTTTTGGTAGGACCTTTCTCCGGGGGGTCCTGGGCTCCCCCTTTCACCTGTTGGTTGTTTAAGCTATGGTAATTTAAACATGTAGCTTGGGCTACTGCAGCAGTGATCAATATGATAAATATAGTACAGTTGTGTATGTAAGCTTACCACAACAGTAGATGTTCAAATGATCATTGCTGCAGTAGCCACCCACTCCCTCCACCCCACCCCCATTTTGTGTGTTTTTGTTAGGGTGTGGGCATTTATTTTTTGTTGTTCCTAGCAATATTCTATCAGGGCTTAGTCTCCCCCTCTCAGTTGGCATGAAAACTTTGAAGGGCTTGCTAACCAAACCTGTCTTTTAGTAAGCTCAGATCAAGCTGTCTAATGGTTTAGGCACATCAAAGGTGCCCTGAAGCTTTAGAAGCTGGCCAGCTATTATATCCTTAGCAGGATGTAACCCATATAGCTTAAGCTACTGCAGCAGTGATCATGTGAACATCTATTGTTATGGTAAGTTTACTTACACAGCTGCACTTTCCTGTCTGCCAATGATGATGGCAGCCTGATTAGGCCATCAAGATTCCATTGTTTTTCCTTGACTTGACAAACTAAATTGCAGCCAGCCTCCATTCCATTGACCTTTTTTTCTAGGCTGCCATCTGAGCATCCTTTTCATTACATTCTTCCTTCTCCTGGCAAGGTTACAATACATCATATTGCTTCCACAAAACATTGAGTCATAAGCAATTAAAAGTAGGAGCACATCAAATTTTAGGATTAATAACATCAGATAATGCCATTCATTTAAGTGTTCCAGTGGGCTGTTGGGTACAGATGGTGCAAGACTTAAGATCTGGCATTCCTGTCATATTTTCCAGAGTTTGCTGTAAGGCCATTCATTGGTATGTGTATCCTGTGCACATTCTGCAGAGTTGTCTGATTTTGAAACCATTGGCAGCAGCCCATAAAAAAAAGATTCTGTTGGTCTGAAAAATCCATTCATTTTCATTATGCTGTTGTTTTAATTGTATTTCATTTTGTATTGCATATCTAAACTAGGAAAGAAACCAGAGCTGTGTCGCTTGAATCACACAACTTAAATTTCTCCCATCCCATTGCTGCTGTGTATTTAAACTCATTTTTTTAGTTGCCCACCCCTTATGTCAGTTTGACCACAAAATTCCTCCCCTCTTTTATTGGCAATTGTCAGTAAGCACAAAATTATAATTTTTTGAAGTCACTCCCCTTTCAGCTGTTTAAATTTATTGGCCATCACATTGTATTCCATAAAGTCAGAATAATAAGTGCCCACCCCCATCTAGTCTTACACTTTCATATCTAACTGCTTGGTACACACTGCAGACTCTTATGACATTAACCCATTTTTTCTTGCCTTTAAATCTGCAACATCTGATCCAAGTCCATCTGTCTTTGGAGAGCCCACATTTTGCCTCTCAGTAGTCATCCTTAGATTAGTGCTTCTGTTTTGCTGCTGGTTAGGTAAGGAGCATAGAGGCATTATTTCCTGGAGACTGATCAAGAGAGAGCATGAAACTGCTTCATAAGTGCTAGCTTGGTATTTGTGTTGCAGTTTTAGCCCGTGGTGAGAGAAGGAGCAGGTAGCATTGATTCCTGATGACCTCTAATTGGGCACTGAGTGTCTGTGTGGGACCTTTCTGTTTGCTATTCAAGGCATCTACCAGAAAAAAAGCTACATCAAGCCTACAGACCCTTGCATCATCTTGAACAAGACTGTTGATCAACAAAAAGCCTGTGGTTGTTTGTCATCTTGGGAATAGGCTACAAGTTTACTGCTGGTGAGAGAAGAAGCAGAGAGGCATTGTATCCCAGCAGTGTGAAGTTGTGGTGAGACCAGCCCTAACAGTAGCCAATTAGGTAAATCCCCACTATTCATCATTCTTGACAGTTAATTCTTTTTTTTCTTTTTAGCAAATACTGCTAGATTAGCTATTGTCTAACCTAACTTTAGAATATCTCCTTAAATACTTCGTTCATAAATTGTCTCAAGTGTTTGCTAGTGCCCTATATAAATGCAGGCACCTTGAGTTGACGTTTTTCTGGTAAAAGCACCCTTGAAATTTCAGAAGAACTGAGCTGCATACAAGGCAACTTAGTTTGTAGTGATAAGCACTGCCTACAGAGACTTTACTTTGTTTTCAACCCAACCGTCTAATCAATAAAAAGGGGCCTGTTACCATGGTTATGAACTTTCCCCACTATCTCCTTTACCAGCTTGGTGGATATGGGCATACTGAATCAATGCAAAAATTGCCTCGTGTTTTCTGACAACCAGTTAATTTTCAAACAAACAAGGTATGCGAGAGATGTATTTACACAATGTCACTGGAGGCAGAGTTGTCACATAACACTCCATGTCAGTCAGGTTGGCAGTAGTACATCAGGTTGGCAGTAGTACATACACTAAGACGCATAGGCCCACATATGTTGAAGCATGTAAATGTAACCCTTCTAAACCCCAAAGACGACCTAGACAAAGTACACATAACATGCCCTCAGCAGCCCCAAATGCACTCTTTCAAAACAGCCACATTTGGAGGAGCCTTTACTTCTAAGCCCATAAGGCAAACCACCACACAACTGAACATTCTGGTCATTGGCAACTCCATTGTGGAGCACACTGATGTCCCTCTCACCAGGCTGAGTAAGGAGAAAGTCATGGTCAGTTGCTTATCAAGGAGCCAGGATCTGCCATATTACATGTGCACTTAGATCACTGTACCACAAGTATCAGTATGACTTCTTCATAGTCCATGTGGGTGCAAATGACCTGAACTATACCTCCCTAGACTATTTGAAGACCAACATTATGGAGCTCTTGGAATATGTGTCCCAGGCTGATACGATCCTAGCATGACTAGCATTCTACCTTCTCCAAGGATGCTGACACAATATGAACAGTAGATGACTGACTTTAATAAATGGCGTAGTTGCTGGTGTCATTTTTTTTTTTGGGGGGGGGCGCAGTATTTATCAGCATGGAAGGAAATGGTCAACAGACCACACTGCTTTGTCAGGGATAGTCTGCACCTCTCCCCTCTAGGCTTTTGAATATTAGCAAAAACATTGTCCTCCTCCATAGTGCCTTTTTTAGGCCATGCCAATCTGAAAATACTTCCAACATAGCAACTCAAAACCATAAAAATATAGAGGTGTTGCTACTCAATGCTAGCAGTGTAAACAAGAAACTCTGCTACTTACAAGTTCTCCTCACCCTAGCAAATGCGGATGTGTGTGCAGTCACTGAGATATGGTTTAAAGCCTAATAGAGCACACTGGCAGTAAAAGGCTGTAATACCTCCCATACATTCAGACCAGCTACTCAAAGCAGGGACCAAAGGTGGTGGTGTCACCACATTCAAATCACGAAGGGCAAACTTCCATACCACTTCCTTAAAAGCTATAGGTCCCAATTTATGACCCAGGAAACTCATAGCATGTATTTAAGCTTAATGGGAACACTCACTATCCAACTCAATAGCATACTCATTGGCAACTTTAATTACTCCACAATTAACTGGGAATCATGTATGAGAGTGCCTTTGTATTATAGTCTTATACATTCCCCCAGGCAATAATGCTCCTTTTCTAGAAAAAATTCTTGCCTGAGCAACCAACAGCATAAAAAAAATTAAACTGTCATCCTAGGAGACATTATCATTAACTGGCAAGACATTTCCAATGGCAACCCCTCTACCAATGTCAACATCCATACTTATACTCAGCTAATCTCAAATATAACCAGACCTGACAATAAGAATAACAATGATTCTATCTTGAATTGGATCATGGTGTCAGACCCAGATAAAGTCTCCTCCTCTGGCACACTCCCAAATGGTATCAGTGACCACTCTCCAGTGTTCATAATATGTAAGTCCACCTCTATACCGAACATACACCAGTATAGATATACTAGAGATCTATCCCACTTCTCCCCAAATACCTTTAATAACATTTTGCAAAACACTAATTGGTGTCCACTAAAATTTCTCCAACTCGAAGTTGTAGAATTCTTTAATTCCACATTTCTTAGGATCCTAAATGGCCTTGCCCCCCTCCAGCTAAAAAGAATCAAGGCAAAACATGCAAGCTGGCTTACCAAGTCCACAAAGCAAATTATGTCCTCTAGGGACAAAGCCTGGAAAGCCTGGCAGAAAAACAAAACTCTTGCCAACCTCATGCAATATAAGCAATTACATAATCAGGCTAAATGTTCAGTTGTTAAAAACAAAAAGGAATACTTCCAAACTATCCAAAACCAATATAAAACCCCAAGAAATTCTGGGGAGTAATCAACTCCCTTCTCCATCCATGTCCAAACCCAGAAAAAACATCCTCTGAGTTAGCTTCACTTTTTAACACATACGTTATTGACATTATTGCTAAACTCACTACCACCTTCCCACCCATCAATACAAATCATCTACCGACTTTTTCACTGTCACCAATACCCGCCTCCACCATCCAAAAACTCCTTCATAAACTAAAACCTTGTACCTCCACCCCAGATAACTTCCCCACAGAATATTTACAACTATCAGCGTCCTCCATTGCATACCCCATCAGCATTCTCCTCAACAGATCCATTCAGGAATCTCGCATACCTGATATCTGGAAAAAAGCATTTGTTCTCCCACTTCACAAAGGTGGCAACAACCTGGACATCTCAAACTTTCGGTCAATTGCCATTCTTTCTCCCATCTCAAAAATACTAGAGAAGTGCATCCATACTCAGCTCCTTAGTCATCTGGAAAAACACCACATCCTTTCCCCCACTCAACATGGCTTTAGGCCTGGACACAGCACTAACACTGCCCTAATTTCCTTCTTGGATACAGTAAATAGGGCCTGAGATGCTGGCTCCTTAGTCTCTGCACTCTTTCTTGATCTATCAAAAGCATTCAACACAATTTCCCACCCCCTTCTTCTTACTAAACTCTCCAACCTTGGCCTATCTCCCCCTACCTTACAGTGGGTCACTAACTACCTCAGCAATAGGCAACAATCTACTATATGGCAACACTCTTCCTCCCCTTTCATCAACACTAACACAGGTCTATACTGGGTCCCCTCCTGTTCACTATATTTGTCAATAACTTTCACACCACTCTCACCCACAGTACTGTTATCCAATACACAGATGACTCAACTGTTATCTCCTGCTCTAAATCTGTCACTGCACTACAGCAGCTTACCCAAGAAGCATTTATTACCACCAAAACCTGGATGCCTCAAAACCATCTTGCCCTTAACTCTAATAAAACAAAACTCTTAATATTTATCCCCACAAAATGTACTCCTGTTGACAAATCACTATTCCCTATTCACTCCCAAAACAACACTATCACTGAAGTTGTCCCAACTACCAAATTACTTGGTGTCATCATTGATGATAAACTAACTTTTGACCTTCCCATCTGCAGCAACATAAAAAAAGCCCATCAAAAGCTAGGATCCCTTTATAGGCACAACTATTTTCTTAGCCTCACTGCTAAAAAAGGCACTTGCCTCATCTTTCCTGCTGCCAACTGTCTTATATGGTGCCCCTATCCTCACCAATCTACAGTCCTCCCTGAAAACAAAACTAGACTCATGCTACATTAAAGTCACAAAATTTGTTACTAATGCAAAATATTCCACCCATCACTGTTCATCTCTGCACCAACTAAATTGGCTCGAATCCCCTCATTATCTTACTTATCTATAACTAACTACAGCCCATAAACTTATCTACCACCCTGCAACCTTCCCCTCCTCCATACTGACCATGTACAATCCTAATCGACACCTCAGGTCTGAAAACAAAATGTAACTGACAACAAACCCAAGCTCTCAGCCGGCCAAATGTATTATTTTACTGTCTCTAAACTATGGAATAATCTCCTTCCTTCACTCAGGACTATCAACAATCCAGTTTCCTTTAAAACATCCCTCAGACTATATCTCTCCTCTCACTGGCTATGCAAGTGTAACCCAACAAAGAACCTCAAAACTTTCATTTAATTACTGCTTTTCCTCCCCCTCTTCTCTAAAATACCTACTCCTTCTACTGTTACCCTGGCTTGACTTTTCCCTCTTATCTCCATCTACTCTCACCCTATAGCTAACTTAAAAAAAATTTAATTCTGTATTTACAATATTACTTAATGTTATTTGAAAGTATTCTATTATTCCACTGATTGTACTACTACCTCTTGACATACTTTTTATGTGTTAACATGTTGTATGTAATTAATATGGAGCTTTTCTCCCTGGGCCTCCACTGAAAATGGGATCTTTTAGGCCCAGTGGACTTTCCCGGTAAACAAATGCAATCAATAAATAAGTAAATACCTGGATTTTGTAAACACAAACTCCTTTGACTAGATTGTTAATGTGCTGACCACAGGTGCAAACATACTGGATCTGGGCCTCCCTAATATGGGAAAGTGCTGCACACCCCTAGTGTAATGTCCTCTCTGGTAAGGGTAGACCATAAAATAGTTTCCTTTCAAAGTAAAAATAAAACACACCACTCCATCTAACCCTGGAATGTTCAGGAGCAAACTTCCTTCTGTTAAATGATGAGCTGGCAGAATTTCAAGCCCTACCCTGAGAACACAGATGCATAAGTGGAACTGTTCACAGAACCCCTGTAGAAGCATGTTCATAGTTTCATAGATAGAGGCAGCTGTAAATACCAGGTATAAGTACAGAACTAATGCAGAAAAGAAGCCACACTGGTGGAATCACAACGTCAGTGGGCTGTATAACAGAAGGAAGAAAATCATGGCAAAATTAGGTGTGGCAGTCAGAAGGATAAAAACATTCTCATTAACTCAGAGGACAAATTTTCACTTTCTAAGGGTACCAGAGTGGGCCCCAGTGGTCATTAGACTAGTAGACACCTATGAACTACAGCATTAGTTGTAGGGGCTCTGGTGTCATGCCAGATACTTTCTCCCTGTAAACATATTGGAAATGAGAACAGCCGAACTGGGTTTTCCTAAAGGGAATTTTTTCCCTTCTGAAGGAGTAAGTACAATAGAACCTACTAAGTTCAAACTCAAAACAACCCCTTTTCAGTGGATGCTTGGGGAGAAAAGCTCCATACATCAATATGAAAAAAAACAAAATAGACAAAATGCACAAAAGTGAAACATGTTCCTAGTAAGATTATAGTAATACTCAGTAATTTTATGAGCAAACAGTAGTAACATAGGACTTAGTTGTACAGATTTGCAAGAAACTGTCTTGCTTATTCACAATTGCACATAAAAAGCAGATCAGTAGTAGATGAGTTTTAAAAATCTCACATTCAAATACAGTTGTATAGCAATATCAGAGCATAAGTAGAGGTGGATGTTAGTAGACAGGAGCTGCCGAGCAATCAGTTGAGAGTAGGTTAAGAGAGGAGTCTAGCTCTAGAGGAGGTAGATTTGGGAACGAGAAAGGAGGGAAACTAGAGTGGGAAAGATTAGGGAAAGAACAAAACAGCGAGACAGTAGGGCTGGAGATGAGCGAAGAAAAAAAAAAGACCAAAATAGGCTGGAAGCATTCCGAGTGTGGAGTGTCTCTAAGAGTAGAAAGTACAGAAAAATGAGATTGGAGGAAGACTTGCGGTGTTGTAAGTGTAAGTTTTATATAAGTTGTGTGAGTGAGGAGAGAAGTGGGAAGAAAAGCTGATTAGAGAGATGAAGACAGTGTACACTTATTCTGATGTGAAACGAGTGGATCAGTGTATCAATTAAGCATTGTTTGATATTGTTTGATATATTTTTTTATTGTCATTTTGTCTAGTGTTGTAAGGAGTTCCATAGTGTAAAAGATATATAGTAGGAGTGCATGGAGTCCTCAGCTAATTTATTAGATGGGGTTATATGAAAAAGCAGTTTGTTAGCAGAGCAGTGCTTTGGGGAGTAATGCTGAAGAATGCTGTTAAGGACTGGACATTGTCAGGTCTGAAGACTAATTTGTGTGTGGTTAGTAGCTCTGAGAAGAATAAGTAGTAGGGTGGTTCTAGCCTCGAAAGTTTTTTTTAAGAGCAAAGTACTCTGCAAGGTAAATTAGTGGCAAATTTTGCAACTTTATTTTAACATTGCTCAAGGAGGTAGGTGAATCAGTACAGGATAGGCATGGAGTGTAGGAAGCAAGAAGGTTGTGGCAGTGTGTCTTCTTCCAGAGCTTAAATAAGGAGGTATCCTGTACACATTTAGAAGAAAAGCAGGAGGAGTTATTTGTTAGAATCACTGGGGTAGTGGTGATATAGATTGTACATTTTTTAATAGCAAGGTAACTGGTTGAAATGTGTTGCTATACTAATTTGTAAGCTTGTAGAAGGGATAGGTTGGGTAACATAATCAGGGTGCAAGAGGTTTCTGATTGGGGACCAGAGGAGTTTGTTTTTTTTATTTGTATTTTGGAGGACTGTGTAGTAGGCCTTATTGTCACATTTTATTTTGTGCATAATTTTTGTTTCTAATGTTCTTATAGGTTTGTAGGTTCAGTTCAGTTTTTGTTTTTTTAACCAATATTGCCATACTTTGTTTTTTGTCTCATTAAGTTTTTAGTTTGTTTAGATAGCCATGGAGCTGGAGCGCAGTGCTCTGAGGTAGACTTCAGGATTTTTCCCTTATCTTCAATGACCAAACCAAGGATGCCTTTGTACAGGACTGGCCAAATAGTCTCATCTGTGCTTCTCCACCACTTCCATTGATGAGTCATCCGTAGACCCAGAATGCACTAGGTAAAGGTGATTCTCACAGCACCTTATCCCCAACAAACCTGGGGTGTTCATTAGATCACTATTTCAGTAACCTAAGCTATGTGGGACATCCTGCCAAGGATCAGACCAGGTGGCCACCTTCCATGCAGCCTAGTGACAACAAAGTACATCAGTAACTAGGGCACCAAAAAGTCAGAACTTTCGTGCCAACAAAGTGTATGCTTCCATGTGGGCTTCATGTGATCAATGTCAACTAGCGCTTCAAGTCTAGGCAGATAAGTAGCCCTTGGGGATTTCCTTCCACTTCATCACCATCATGTTATTATTATTATTGTTATTATTATGAAGTTTCTTTTCTTTCAGAATGTATGCTTGAGGATAGAACTAGTCTTTCTATTTGAGGTTACAGCCAGTCTTTTTACTGTTTGTCATAAGTTTTACCTCAGAATCCTAGACTTTGGGTCATGGTTCCCTGAGGGGAATTCAATGCATATATTACTTTTGAGAAAAACAAAATTACTTCCATCTCAAGTTTTGTAGCTAGGGGCCAGAAATTATGGTTTTGGAGGCTATTAAAAAAAATAAAATTATCTCAAAATCTAATTTTGCTGTCAGTTTTACCAAGTCTCCTAAACTCTAGTAACTGCTTGTCAGAAACATTTTTTGGTTGACAAACAGCCCTAAGGGGATTCCCTTATTTATTATCATTTTTTGAGGAAAAAGTGTGCTGTTTTGCCAAACAGTGTTGGGAGGGGCTGGGGCTGGTGTATTTGGTGGTTGTCACAGCTAGTGCACTTTGTGATTTTCATTAAAAAAAATTAACCTCAAAGACTAACTTTCCAGGCAGGAGGTAAGACTGACTCTCTGAGGCTCCTCTGTCTGATTGGCAGTCACCTTTTGTGGCTAGGACTTGAACCTGGGTCCTCATAACTCAATCAACTTCCCCAAGCTGCAAGAAGAGAAAATTTATCTGGTAGGTTTCGGTCTTTACTCTGGCTTCTCCTTCACCACAGACATTGATGAGTGACTCTGCTGTGGCCAGATTGTTGTTCCTGGGGTCATTCATCACTTCTCTTGGTCCCACTGGTGTGCTTCTTGAGGAGCCAGTAAGGACTAGGATGCAGCCGTGTTTTTTTTTTTTTTTTGTGTAGCTTTTCACATCTTTTAGCCCTTGGATTTCCTTCCACTTCATATTTTTATTATTATTTTTATTATGAAGTGTGAACTGCTGTGCACTGTGTCCCCAAAGGAGTGGGAAAACCATTCTTGTTGGCATCAGGGAAAGGACTGTGGGATGCTCCTTCTCAAGAAAGGAACCATTCTTCAAGATGCATTTTCATTACAGGGTGATTTTCTTCTACCTATAGCTAATCCTCCTTTGTTGGTAGCCTTTGGGGATGCTTTCTTTACAGCCAGCAATTTACCTATCACTCAGCCACTTGGTCCCAGAAAGTCAGTTTAAATATATAATAGCCTTTGACCCACAAATTCCTCTCTTTTACTGCTATTTCCCGTGGTCAGTATGAGAAAAATCAATTGCTGATCTTCTTCAGTGTCTAAGACATCTCTGTATTCTTTAGTATGTTGTCGGTGTTAAGATTACAAAACATTTTCTAACTTTACTTATGATGGTGCTGATGCTGTTTCTGGCAGCTGACATGGGATCAGTGATGTGAAGACTTGTGTGGCTACAGTATCAGAATTTACCAGAGCATAACAAAGCTGACATTCTGAATGCTCCCCTGGATTAAGAGATGTTACATGGTCCTTCCTCAGCTTTGATGAAAGGGGAAAGTGAATTCAGAGAGTTACTCATTTTTCAACCTTCCTTGCAGAAATTAATAGAAACATTCTGCCATGTCAGGCTCCTTTTTCACGAAGCCATAATAAAATTATCTACAAGGCAAACTAGATTTCAGAAAGCAAAGGGAAGTTCAAAAGCGAGTACTCCCTGAGATAACATACTGACTTGAATACTTCCTTGTGGGTTTTCCACTTCCCACCCTGACAATCTTGTAAAGCTGTCGTAAAGTTTTGGTCTTTACTTTGCTCTGTGCCACCAGATGACCTCACAGCTGTTGGTGTTCTGAGAATCTTTTTAATTATTTACAACTGGCTGTAGGATTCCTTTCTTCTTTTTTAAGGGCTTCCTCTGTTTTCATCTAGACAAACCTTCCTTTTTCCTTGTATCCCTGATCAAATGCTACATCGAGGTTTTCGAACCACCTCCTCCTCTAAAGAGGGAAGAGTTTTTTTCAAGAATCTTTCTGGTACCAATAGAAGAAGGAACCACTGTTGGCTGAACCAAAAGGCGTCAACACAGTTCTCCTTGTGGAGTCCTTCTGTATGTTTAAAAGAACCCTGGGTATCAGAAAAGGGTGGGAAAGCATACAAGCACATTTCACGTTCATGGAAATAAAAAGGCAACTGGCTTCCAGACCTGTAAGGAATACTGGTAAAGAATCTGACTATCTTCTGTGGCTGGAGGCAGACAGATCTATATGAAAGAGTTCCCCACAAATGGATCAGTTCCTGGAAGAGCCTCGGGTGCATCATCTGTTCATGAAGGTCTGCCCTAGTCCTTTTCAGCTTGTTTGCAAAAATGCAATGCTTTGGCTGAATATGGGCAGCTTAGAGGAATAGATAGTGCTGATTCATTAGAGCCTCAGCTACCAAAGCTATTCTGCAAAGGGTGTAGGTCCTGATTTATGTGCAACATGAATTAAGCAGTGTCTGATTACTAACAGTAAGTCTGGAGTCCAAAGGTGGTTCAAAGGTCTGAGAATATGAAATAAAACCATTTGTTGTTTAACACACACGGTTTTAACTTCTCTTGCCATTTCCATGGACTCTGAACTTTCACCCCCAAGGATACAGCTCCCCAAGCAAAGTCTGATGCAACTGTGGTCACAGAGTATGGGGTGGAAGGAAGATCTGGGTAAAGAGGTTGGTTAATCCGTGAGAAAAACTCACTTTTTCACAACCCCCCAGTGTTAACTGAAATGAAAAAGGGGGGTGTTGGCTCCACGATGATTTGATGAAGCATTGAATTTTGTTAGGTGAACTCTGGCTGCTTGAATCATGAGAAAAGAGGCATGAAACCTGTAATTCTGATATATTCCCATGCAGCTGATTGATTATATTTGGAAAATCTTGGAAACTGCTCTCTGTAACATTCCACTGTGCGTTGAAGAAGAAAGACCATTATGACACACGTGTCTAGTATGCATTGCAAAATACTTTCCTGGGAGATACAGTGATGAAAGACTCTGTATTCACCTGATAACTGAGGGGAAAATGTTTTTTTTGTTTAACCCAGAGAGTCCTGACAACTTGAAAAGAGACTGCAAAAATATGGCAGCTATCTAAAAACAGAACAATGTGAATGTCCTGCAACCTACAGTATCTGTTATTGGAACCAGACAGTTTGAAAACCCATTGGAGCTGCTGTCCCACCAAAGGTCAAAGCAGAAACTGAATATGTAAACTGAACCCAGAAAAAACGTTTGTAATCTCTGAGAAGTAGAATTACATGATAAACATCTTTTAAAACAAAAGTTACATGAAAACTGCGAAGATTTGAAAAACAAAGGACAGATCTGTTGGATGTCCTTTCATATCACTGTTACAATATTCATCACCTGTGGGATCCCCCGCCAAGGACTGCCCACTGTCCAGCCGGTATACGAAAGCCTTTACATCTTCCCAACTTTGTGTGTCAGCTGTATGCTTCTCCACGGTGTAGGGAATAAAGGTGACATGCTTATGCATGCTGAATACTTAGAACTTCTTTGTCACTAGTCTGAGTGCTCTTCCCTGAGCTGGTATGTACAGAGATGTTGACAGGTAAGTGCCCCGCTGGAGTTCTTTGTCTTCCTTTACTTGTGTACTTAGTGTCCATGTTATCCAGGAAGAGAAAATGTCAGTGTGGGAAGCAGATTCACAAAGAATGTCACAAGAAGTATTTGTACTGCCTAAATGCCTCCAGTGTTCATACCAAGTATACCATTTGTCAGGCCTTTGTGCCCAGAATGCTTCATAGCTAGATGTCCTCGCTTTCCATTTATTTTGATAACCAACATCTCAGAACTTTCGACCCAGAATAGTATGGCCAAGTCCACCCACACTGAGGTACAGCCTTCTCTTAAAAAGAAGACCAAGAAGTCTGTCTGATTCTACTGCTGTCCAGTTTCTGCCAGACATCTCTTTCAAGGTGAGTGAAGACTCCGAAGACCATCTGGTGCATGCTCCACTTTCCTTTGCTGCAACCTTACCAGAGGCCGGCAGTGGAACTGGCTTCTCATACGTCCTCTGAGGCAATGCAGAAATCCACAGTGAACATTGAGGGGGAACCATAGCTGTTCATTTCCAAAGGGCCTAGGGGGATTCCTCTTATTCTGGTGAGGTACCCTTACTGAGATAAGGCATGGCTCTGATCCTCTTAGATTAGCCATAGCAGACATCCCACTGAAGAAGAAGCAGAAAACTAAGTACATTCCTCCCATTGCTAAGGATCCACAGAGGGAATGGCAGGATTTTACTCAGCTTGTTCAGTGCCCCAGTGGCCCTAAGACCACCTCAGGAGGTGTCTCTTCCTGCTTCTCCTTGGTTCTCTACTCCAGATAAAAGGACCAGGGATTCTGAATCTTCAGATGAGAAAGTGGGTTCTGGGGATGAGCTGTTGCCCTACTCTTCACAAATTACCTCTCCTTTAGATTATGGGTCTGAGTTAAAAAATTCCTTAAATTCTGACTCTCCCTTTTTTTGGAGTTGTCCTTTGGGGACACAGTACATAGTAGTTCACATGATGGAGTTTAAGTTGGACTGCTCACAAGTCTGTGATATTCAAGAGGTGCTAAAAAAGCAACAAGACCACAAACTGAAGTAAAAGCCACAAAGGCTCAACAGCTTACAAACCTTGGTCTGTTCAGAACAACAAGATGCAATTCTCCAAAAAAATGCTGTGTAATAGGATCATTAAAAACCTGTTTAATGAAAATTGTTTAAAATAAGAAACTTTTGTTTTGTTTCACCATAAAACTTCATTAGATAAATCCAGGGATGTAGGGCCAATAATTTATGTAAGAAATCACTCATCAGCGACCAAAGTGTCAAAATTGAGCCAGCCCCCCCCCCCCCCCCAACCTTCTTAAAGCCTTTAATTTTAATAGACTGGAAATGGAAATACATTAATTAATGCACATTAATGAATGTAAGATTTATAAGCTAGCTTTAAGATAATGCAAGTCTGCCTTTAAGGGGCTAGCTCACTTGTGACACTTTGGTTGCTGATGAGTGATGTCTTGCATAAATTCTTGGCCCTACTGTCTTGGATTTATCTGATGAAGTTTTGTGGTGAAACAAAACAAAAGCACTTATATTATTTTAAACAATTTTTGTTAGAGGTTTTTAATGGTTCTATCTGTTATACAGCATTTTTTGGAGATTTGCATCTTGTTCTGAACAGACCAGGGTTTGTAAGCCATTGAGCTTTTGTGGCTTTTACTTCAGTTTGTATTCAAGAAGTGTTCACAAGTCTCAAGAGGTATTATGAGGTGTTGCAGATGGAATCCCCTAAACCTCATGCTGCCCCCCCCCCATGTTGAATGCCTTGTTGGATACATTTGCAGTTGTTTCTTTTGCCCCTGATTTCCAACTTTCAGTCCCTAAGAAGCCTGATCATTTTTTATAAAGTGCCTGAGACCTTTAAGTACCTTTACAGGTGTCTTCATTCAGATCCTGCTTGGTCTCTGCAGATAAGCCATCAAAGCTTTTGCCCTCTTCCAAACTCTTTCCTTCTAATAAAGATAGTAGGGTTATGAAAAAGTTGGGGGAAAAATGCACACTTATGCTACCCTGGCCTTCAGGCCATTAATTATCAAACTCATATGACCAGGCTTGTCTTTTATCTTTTGTCAAAGGCTGTGGGGGGGGGGGGGTCTGAAATTCCTGACTCTGAAGGAAAGACTGCTGCCCTCACCTTATTAAGTTCAACTTCTCTGGTTGTCCATTACCCCATCAGATGTAGAGATGCTGCAACTGATGCATCTTTTAGTGCTGCTCTTGCTGGTTCTGTTATAAGGGGGTACTCTTGGCTTCTTCACCCGGCTTTACCTGATGATATTAAGGCCAAGCTCCTAGATGCTCCTTTGGACAATCAGAATCTCTTTGGTACAGCTGCTGCTGACTTGTTTTAAGACTCTACAAGAGACAGATAAAGTGATGCCGGATCTTAAACAATTTTTTGTTTTTTCCATACCCACATTTCAGAGAAACTATTGTTTTAAGTCTGCCTTTGTGCATAGGCAGCCTTGTCAGGCTTCTAAGGGGAAGAAGGTTCCTAAGCTTATCTTTACTGATAAACCCACCTGGACTTCTAAAACTCAAAAGCCCCCCTTTCAGGACAAATCTGCTTCCATCTGACGTCTGTCCTTTTGTCTGGCAACAGATTACTTCAGATTCTTGGGTTCTGTCCATTATCCATCATGGTTATTTTATAGTATGGAAATTCCTTTCCCTCCTGTCAGCTCTTCCTCAGCCTACATACCAACTTTTTCATTTTTCTGGAGTTCTGCAGGGTTTACTGGATCTGCCACCATTCAACAGGCACCTGTATCCCAAAAGGGAACAGTGTTTTATTCCAGAAAGTTTCTGGTTCCGAGAAAAGATGGATCCTGGACACTGGTCCTAGATCTTTCCTTCCTAAATACCTTTCTAAAAAATCCCTAGACATAAAGGAGACCTGTGTTCTCTAGTGTCTATTGTAATCTTCTCTCTGTGATACTCCTACTGATTCTTCTGCTGTGCATGCTACCCTCCCATTTATTATAACAAATATGTACACTTTTCCAAAGCTTTGCATTTATTTTATATTCTTGTATTTTATTTATCTTGTGTATCCCATTTATTTTATATTCTTATATTTTATTCTCCCATTTATTGTAACAAATATATATACTTTCCAAAAGCTTTACATTTATTTTCTATTCTACTTCCTGCTGCTCTACTAAATCTGCTTTTGAGTTCAAATACAGTGGATATAAAAAGTGTACACACCCCTGTTAAAATACCAGGTTTTTGTGATATAAAAAAATGAGACCACAATAAATAATTTCAAAACTTTTCCCAACTTTAATGTGACCTATAACCTGTGCAATTCAATTGAAAAATAAATCTGTTAGAGGAAAAATATAAAAAATAAAAAAAAACATACAATAAGCTGGTTGCATAAGTGTGCACACCCTTAAACTAATACTTTGTTGTGTGTGCACACTCTTAAACTAATACTTTGTTGAAGCACCTTTTCATTTAATTACAACATTCAGTCTTCCTGGGTAGGAGCCTGTAAGCATGGTACATCTTGACTTGGCAATATTTTCCCACCCTTCCTTGCAAAAGTGCTCCAAATCTGTCAGATTGTGAGAGGATCTCAAGTACACAGCCCTCTTCAGGTCACCACACAGATTTTCTATTGGATTTAAGTCTGGGCTCTAGCTGGGCCATTTCAATACTTTAATTTTCTTGTGGTGAAGCCATTGTTTTGTTGATTTTGATGCATGCTTGGGGTCATTGTCGTTGAAAGTTGAAATTCCTCTTTCTAGCTTTCTAGAAGATTTCTGAGGGTTTTGGGCCAAAAATTACTTGTATTTGGAACTGTTAATAATTCCCTCCACCTTGACTAAAGCCCCAGTTCCAGCTGAAGAAAAGCAACCTCAAAGCATGATACTGCCACCACTATGCTTCACCGTGTTGATGGTGTTCTTTTGGTGATGCAAAGTGTTGTTTTGCGCCAAACTTATCTTTTGGAATTGTGGCCAAAAAATTCAACCTTGGTATCATCAGACCATAACACATTTTCCCTCATGCTCTTGGGAGACTTGATGTTTTGCAAATTTTAGCCGGGCCTGGTTGTTTTTCTGTGTAAGAAAAGGCTCCCTTTGTGCAACCCTACCCTATAGTCCAGACATATGGAGAATACAGGAGATTGTTGTCACATGTAGAACACAACCAGTATTTGGCAGAAATTCCTGCAGCTCCTTCAGTGTTGCTGTAGGTCTCTTGGCAGCCTCCCTGACCACTTTTCATCTTGTCATTTCATCAATTTTGGAGGGATGTCCAGTTCTTTGCACCATCACTGTTGTCCCATATTTTCTCCACTTTTTGATGACTGTCTTCACTGTGTTCCATGGTATATCCAATGCTGTGGAAATTTTTTTGTACCCTTCTCCTAACCAATACCTTTTAACAATGAGATCCCTTTGATGCTTTGTAAGCTCTCTATGAACCATGGCTTTTGCTGTAGCAGGCAACTGAGTAAATGTCAGGAAAATCCTACTAGGACAGCTGAACTTTATTTGGGGTTAATCAGAGTCTCTTTAATTGATGGCAGGTGTCTACCCAAGAAGACTGAATGCTGCAATTAAATCAAAAGGTCCTTCAACAAAGTATTAGTTTAAGGGTGTGCACACTTATGCAGCCAGCGTATTGTACGTTTTTTATTTTTTTATAATTTTTCCCCAAACAAATGTGTTTATTTTTCAATTGAATTGTACAGGTTATAGGTCACATTAAAGGTGAGAAAAGTTTTGAAATTATTTATTGTGGTCTCATTTTTTTTACATCACAAAAACCTGTCATTTTAACAGGGGTGTATACACTTTTTATATACACTGTAGATAAACAGACACCTTTAGGTACTGATCTGAGCTAGCTGGTGGCTTGTTTTTCTCTTCTCACAACTTTCTCCAAGTCCTGGTTCATAGCACCCCCCTTTCTTATTCTCCTAACATAATTCTATTGTAAGTTTCCTAGCCCTGTCAAACCTGTTTTCTCACAGCTTTCTGCAAGCCCTGGCACTTAGCCTCCCCCCGTATCCTAGCATAATCTTATTGTAAGCTTCCCAGCCTTGTCAGTCCTGTCTGTTCCCTCCCTTTTCCTCTTGAGAGTTTACTTATTCCTCCCCTGAGCTGCAGCACCATCTTTAAATACTTAGACCATCTGCTCCTTCTCCAGATTTCCTACCTTACTGATAGTTTTCTTTCCAGACGGCAACTCCACCTTTGGTTTTGACCCGCTCCATTCGCCCTCACTACACATGGGCTCACTCTGCTCCCCTGCCCTATCCCATTCCTACCCACCCCCACATCAATTACATTTATACTTACTCTAGCTTCTCCCCGCACCCCACCACACAATTATCCCCAGTCCATTTCCCCTCTCATTACACCACTAGCCACACCTCTTCACTTCCCCTCACATTACACCATTAGTCAAACATCCAATCAAACTCACACATACCCAACATGTTAACTCGCCTCATGTTACTCCATCAGTAGAACCTCTTCACCACCACCACATGTCGCAATTGCACACTAATTCTCACTCATTTAGTCACCCACATCCCATACTACAATGTCCATTTCGACTATCACTACTCTACTTACCTTATCACTCACTTTCAATATTCTACTACAGCTAACCTCTCTACATCATTCTTCTACCTCTTCCTCCCACTGCCCATTATCCTCTCTCCCCATACAGTCTGAACACACAACTTCCTTCTTACAAATTTCAGCCAGCCTTTACAACACAGTCATATTATTATGTACCAAAGTAAAAATCCTTCCCCACCATCACCACAACAATAATATTTTCTCTCTAAATTATCCAATCAAAGTAAAATGGAAACTTGAATGCACTAGCCTCCCATATCCTGTAACAAATCTATCGCTATGAAGCGACATACATCCCAACCCGGGTCCCATCACCTCTTTTCTGCAACCCCCCTACCCAACTCCCATAAATCAATAAACTTCACTACAATTAACCTACAAAGCATCAGAAATAAAATACATGACTTCCATGCATGGATAACCCACTACAACCCCGATATTATTGCCGCAACTGAAACATGGCTAAAACCCTAAATTAAGGACACAGAATTCCTTCCCCCAGATTTCGCCTGTCTTAGGGCTGACAGACCCTGAAAAAAAGGTGGAGGCATCTCTCTCTAATATACTCCATGTTCTTCACTATTGTCCTATATACAAAACCCATCCCACAGTTCTCCACAGCCGGACTTCTGGTTTCTTTCCTTAAAATGAATAATTGCAAAAACCTCTGTGTGATAGTCATTTACATTCCCCCAGGCAATAACATCTCAATTGTTGAGGAAATCCTTGCCTGGACATCTACTGACATAAAAATGAAACTGTCATACTGGGAGACGTAAATATCAACTGGCTAGACATATCCCCATACCACTCTAACTGCAGTCTCAAGCTATATAAGTTCACCCAGCTAGTTAACACCATAACCAAGCCCAATAAAATTGATACTAATGGCTCTATCCTAGACTGGATTTTAGTGTCCGACCCAAATAAGATCACTTCCACTGGTACACTCTCCAATAGTATAAGTGACCACTTGCCAGCCTTTATACAACGTGAATGTACCACAACAATTAATAAACATCAGTACAGGGTTACCAGAGATTAATTCCAGTTCTGTCCATCTAACTTTAACCAAAGATTGCTTAGCATCATTTGGGATGCGCCAAAATCACTTCCCCTTGATGAGCAGTTGAGTTCTTCAACTCACCCTTCCTCAGCATACTTAACAATCTCTCTCCCCTTAGACAAGAGAAAGTAAAGACCAACCATGTCAGTTGGCTAACAAGATCCACTAAGGATCTCATGAAATGCAGGGACAAATCTTGGAAAATCTGACAAAAAAACAAAAACCCATCTGACTTTGCCCAAAACAAACAGCTGCGTAACCAGGTTAAGCGCCTAGCACTACAAAACAAAAAAGAACACTGCCTTACATTACAAAATCAACACAAACAAAATACAAAGAAATTCTGGAACTCTCTCTACTCTTTGTTAAACCCAGGGTCTAGTAATAATCTTTGCCCAGACCCAGATAAAACACCCGTTGAAATTGCTGCAACCTTCAACTCCTATTTCATGGATACTACAGCCAATCTAACTGCTACCTTTCCCAAGACCAACTTGTCCACCACAGACCTCTCCACAGTCATCACCAGTACACCCCCTATTCCCAACCTTTACCCACTTCGACTATTAAAACATTGCTTCTAAAACTCAAACCATGCACAAATGCCCCTGACAATATTCCCACCAAATACCTGCAAATCTCAGTCAACCCAATCACTTACCCTGTCACCATACTTTTCAACAGTTCTATCCAAGAATCCTATGTGCCCATCATCTGGAAAAAAGCTTATATCCTCCCTCTGCACAAGGGGGGGCCCAACATAGACACCACCATTTTCTGGCACATTGCTATACTATCACCCATCTCTAAGATTTTGGAAAAATATATTCATTTTGCAACTTCTTCATCATCTGACTCATAACCACATCCTCTCCCACACCCAACATGGATTTAGCCCAGGACATAGTACCACCACTGTCCTCATATCCTTCATGGACACTGTCAACCAAGCCTGTGACTGTGGTAAAATCATATCTTTACTATTTCTTGAGTTTTCTAAAGCTTTTGATACTATATCCCACTCTCTCCTTCTAACAAAACTCTTTAACATAGGTACCTCATCTCCAACTCTAAACTGGTTCACTAATTACCTCACTAACAGACAACAGTCAACTAAATGGCACAACTCTTACTCCCCTTTCCTAAACACCACCACTGGTGTACCTCAAGGCTCCATTTTAGGCCCACTTCTGTTTAGCATATTTATCAATAACTTCCACACCACACTCTCTCAAGGCTCAGTCATCCAGTACGCAGGTGACTCCACTATCATCTGCACTGCAAACAACTCCTCAGAACTACACCAACTCACCCAAAATGCCCTTACCTCCACTGAAATTTGGATGTCTAATAATCATCTTGCCCTGAAACCCAACAAAACTAAACTAGTAATCTTTGCCCCCCTAAAGTCCGCACCCCTACAAAAAGAGAACTTCACCATTCAATCCCTAAATGGCACCACCACTGATATTGTACCTAGTACAAAACTCCTAGGTGTCATCATAGATGAAAACCTCACATTTGACCTGCACATCCAGTCCAATGTCAAAAAGACACATCAAAAACTTAGCACTCTCTACCAACACAAACATCTACTCAGTGCATCAGTCCAACTTTCCTTTGCCTCTTCTTTTCTATTACCCTCTCTTTTATAAGGTGCCCCCCTCCTCACCAACATTCAGTCCTCTCTAAAGTCCAAACTAGACTCATGCTACAACAAAATTGCTAAGTTTGCAACTAAGGCCTCCTACTCATCCCACCACTGCTTATCATTACGCAACCTAAAACGGCTTGAACTCCCCAACTATCTCACCTTTATCCAACTAACTGCAGCTCACAAACTCATTCATAATTCATCCATGTGCCCTGCTCTGTCTTCTATACTTGCTTTATACCGTCCTAACAGACCACTCTGATCCAGAAACCAGCTGCTCGTAAATGTAGAAAAACCCAAACTTTCGGCTGGCCAGATGCTTTACTCCTTTACCATCACAAAACTTTGGAACTCCCTCCCCCCAACACTTAGATCCACCCACTCAGTAACCCTCTTCAAGACATCTCTGAAACAACACCTCTTCTCATCTTGGCTGTGCACATGTGCTAACACCACATCTCATATAACCTAACTTCAACCATCACAACTATTCCCATCCCCACTCTACTACTCTGGCATCCTCCTTTCACATCCACCTGTCTTTTTTTTTACTTTGCCTCTCCATCCTGTTCACTTCCCTTTTCTACTAACCCTCATTGTCCTACCATTGATCCCTCCTGTCTACTTCCTTCTCTTCCTAACCCTTATAGACCTACCACTGAACCAGGCGAGACATTCAGGTACTCTCGCAACCTACCTTAATATCATACCACCACTTACATCTGCAACAATATCCGCCCACTTTGCTGATTTTTGCAACAGGACTCATATAGCCTATCTCTCAGCTATTACGCCTCCTAAACATGTGGAAAGTTTAAGTACCTAGTGTCTAACTAATTCCAATATCTGCTTTGCACCCACTGCATGAAGTGTCCTATGAATACATTTTGCTAGCTGAAAATTACTCATATAGAATGTTCTCATGTATATGCTCTGTATTGCTTGTATAACATCTTTGATTTGAAAATGATTACAGTTGGTGTTTTTTTCACCAATTGTATAAGTTGCCAATAATATGCACTAAATGTCTTAATGTAAATTCTGTATTGTATGTGAAATGTCTTTATATGTGGAGCTTTTCTCCCTGGGACTCCACTGAAAATGGACACTTCTGGCCCAGCTGGACCATCCCAGTTAACAAATGCAAATAAATAAATTAAATGGTCTTATTCCCATTCACCCTCTATTCAGGAAGTGTTTACATTTCTCTGTTTCTTCCTGTCATTTTCAGATGTTCTTTGTGTTTCACTGTTGCAGTCATTACACTTGGGTTATCTGCCTGAAGGTAGGTAGCCCTCAGCTGACCTGAATATCAAAGTCTTGAATCCTTGCGTCAGATGCTCTTTCTTCTTCCATGACATCAGGTTATCAGGGGTATAAAACATGCAGCCGACACCATTACATCAGTCTTTCTTGCCACGCTGTGCTCGAAGCAGAAGCAGTTCACAAGTGCCGGTCAGTCGACTCCTGAAATTTTCGTTTTCGAATTTCAGAACCTTTTTCTTGCTCTAAACCAATGTCAGTAAAAGTAAACAATTGTATTGCCTGTGGAAAGCAAATAACTCTTAAAGATTTTCATTCATACTGCATTCCTTGCTTAGGCCCAGACCGCGATGTCCCTCGCTGTCGGTTTTGTGCCTTATTCAACCCCCGAACTATTCGTTCTCAGTTTATTTTTGCAGCAAATTATTTCGGCACTCGATTTAACTATCCAGAAATGGCTTTGGTAAGCCATCCAACTACCGACATTCTGAAAAAACATAAAGATAAAGACAGAGACAGATTGCATAGGTCCAAAGCTGCCGACGACACTTCCTTTAAGCTAGTCGCCAGTTCGCCGGTACTCAGTGAGGCGCTTTCGCAGCCCCTGATACCTGCTACTTCAGATTCGCAGGCCTCTACTGAGACCCATTCAGAGTCTGGTATGCCATGAGATGCTTCGTCGACCATGGAACCTGCGGTTGTCTCTACCTTGGATGGGTCCAGAGCCGCTGTGCAGGCACCAGCTTCTGAGGGTGTATTCAGGCCTACTGACTTGCATTTCAAACCAACGCCATCTTCTTCTTCAAGGTCTAAAACTCGACCAGCGCCTAGAAAACCGACTCCAAACCACATGGTCAGGCCCATATGCCTAAAAAACAAATGATTAGAATGGCTGAAGACCTTATTACTTTAATTAGGGGAAGCCAGCCTTCACCCTCTAAGAGACCTAGAACTGATTTTCCTTCTGATTCTTCTGATCAGGATTCTGAAATTTCTGTTTCTCCTGATTACCAGGATTTGCCCTTATCTACCTATGAGGATTCTGATGCAGAAGATTCCATTCCCTCTGCTTCCCCCCCAGAAGATTTTTCTTTTTGGTGAAACCTTGCACACTCTTAAGGAGCATTTCCGCTGGGAAAGCCAGGATTACTCTGACTCCAAAAAGAGGCTTAGGGAATTCTTACTCCTCCCTCAACACAGGCCTTTAGCTATCCCTCCTGTCCTGGACATTGTAGATGATGCTTTCTTGGAATCTAGCCTGGCCCCAGACACTTTACCTCCAGCTCTCAGGAAACCTGACAGGTATTATAGAGTACCTGACTCTCACAAGTTCCTCTTCAAGAATCCTAATGTGACCCAGAGACCATTTCCCAAGGACCTAAAGGCATTACGGCTACTACAGCCAAAAACCCTACCCCCTCTGATAGAGATTCCAGGGCCTGGGACAGATGGGGGTAAGAAGGTATACACTTCTGCTACTTTGGCCATTAGGACCTTAAACTGCCAGTTTCATATGTTAAAGTATCGGCAGCATATTATGGGACTATTTAAACAGAAAATAATATTGATTCCTGACTACAGGATTTAATGCATTCTGCTGAACAAGTTGGTAAACATACTTTGCAATGTGGTTTTGACTCTTTAGAAGCATCTTGCAGGGCTGCTGTCACTGGGTCTGTTCTTAGAAGGCATGCTTGGCTTAAGGAGCAACATTTGCCAGATCATGTTAAAGCTAAATTACTGGATGCTCCCTTAAACCAAGTCCACCTGTTTGGCAACAAAGCAGAAGAAGTTCTTAAAAAGAGGAGGAAAAAGCTAAATCTATGCAAACTGTTAAAGATTTCCTGCAAGTACAGCCTCCCAGATTTAGTAGGCATTGGCCTTCTAAGAATTGGTTCTTTCCTGTCTCGTCTAGGCCGTCTCAGTCCATACCCAAGAGCAGCAGACCAACTAGGCTACAGTCTCAAGGTACTCACAGGCCTAAGCAGTGGGGGGCTACCATTTCCAAAGCTGGAAGCAGTAAGACACCCCCTATGGAAAAATGTCACAGTGACTTAACCGCAAACCTTCCAAGCCCTGCTCAGCTACCTGCTCCCTTAGGAGGGAAGATCGCCCTGCATGCAAAAAACTGGGAACTCATTACCCAGGTCAAATGGGTTTTAAATATTGTTTTCCAAGGATACAGATTCCACTTCCACACCTTACCAACCCTAAACAGTTGGCCAGACCTACCCCCAAACCAGTGGGCATAGGCCCAACAGCAGGTTCTCTCTTCTAAGTATCAGGGCTATTCATCCTGTCCCAGCAGAAGAAAGAGGACAAGGTTTTTACTCAAGACCTTTCCTGGTGCCCAGAAAAGGCAGCTCCTGGCTTCCTATCCTGGACCTCCCTATTCTAAACACATTTTTGGTAATCCCAAAATTCAAAATGCTAACACTTCAGCAGCTGCTTCCTATGCTAGGCAAAGATGCCTGGTTGGCAACCTTAGACTTAAAGGAAACTTACCTGCACATTCCAATAAGGGAATCTTGCAGGAAATACCTACGCTTCAGAGCAATTCTCTGCACTTCCCTTTGACTTATCTACTGCACCCAGGGTATTCACAAAGTGCCTAGCTCCAGTCATTGCATTTTGCAGGCAAAGAAATATTCAAATATACCCATACCCGGATGATTGTCTAATTCAGGCAGAAAGCCAGGATATGCTACTAAAATATCTGGCATTTGTAAAGAAACTTCTAACATCTCTGGGGTACACCATAAACAAAAAGAAATCTCATGTAGTACCTTTCCAACAAATTGTATTCCTGGGAGCAAGCTTGAACACAACTTCCCAGATGACTTACCTCACACCAGAGAAACAAGTTTATTTGATAGCCTACTTCAAACTACTGGCCACAAAGACCCAGCTATCTGCAAGGAAAATCCTGCAAGCCCTGGGGTTCATGGCCTCTTGCATTCTACTAATTCCATATGCAAGACTGCATATGAGGAAACTACAATGGTATCTAAAAAGCCTATGGTGTCAGCATTCTCAGGACCTAGAATCAATGATTCCTATCATTCCTTGTATAAAGACAGAGTTTCTTTGGTGGGCAGAGGCCTGCTACCACAATAAGGGGCTCCCATTCACTCTACCCTCTGTCTCCCAAACCCTAACAACAGATGCATCAGACTATGCATGGGGGGCTCACTTGGCAGGGCAGTGCATTCAGGGCAAATGTAACCTGAGTCAGATGCACCTGCATATCAATCAAAAAGAAATGTTAGCTGTACAGAATTCCATGACAGCCTTCAAGGACCACATTCTTCCAGGACAATTATTGGTAAAGACAGACAACACCACTGTTATGTGGTACATAAACAAGCAGGGGGGAACCCATTCGTACCCTCTCTGCAGACTAGCCATGGCTCTGTGGAACACAGCCTTGAGCTACCAAGTGCACCTACAAGCTCAATTCCTGCCAGGTAAGCTAAATTCACTGGCAAATGACCTAAGCAGAAATCTCATGGACCCACACGAGTGGAAACTGGAACCAAAGATATTCAACCTTTTGGGAAACAAATGGGAAAATCCAGATATAGACCTGTTTGCCTCCCCTCAGAACTACCAATTGGACAAATTCTGCACAAGGACTCCCCCACAGTCAAGCTTAGAAAGTGGATGCCCTGTCCTTCACCTGGGAAAGCCTCTCAGTTTATGCCTTCCCCCCTCTGTCTCTCCTCTCAAAAGTTCTGCTAAAGATCAAACAAGACAATACTGATTGCACCAGACTGGCCATGCCAGCACTGGTACCCCCTCTGTCACTGCTGGAACCATGGCACTTGCCTCAGGCCCCTTCCCTGCTGTCCCAGCAGGAGGGCCAGATTCTGCACCCTCAGCTTCAAACTCTGAACCTTGCAGCCTGGCTAATTACTTGAGCTCTCCAATAGCATCCCTCAGTAAGCAGGTGCTAGATGTCATTCTGGAGGCAAGGAGGCCTAGTACTGGAAAATCCTATGCTGAAAAGTGGAAAAGATACTGTTCCTGGAGCCAGACTCAGGGGATGGGCACAACAGTGCCCAGCTTACCGCATATTCTTCAGTACTTAACAGAGATACTCCACAAGGGGCTTTCCTTCTTGTCAATTAAAATTCATGTTTCTGCTATTTCAGCACATTATAATACTGAGCTACCCCTCTTCTCTCACCCCCTGCTAAAGCAATTCCTCAGAGGGGCCAAAAATTTAAGACCACCCGGGAGAGCCCCTACTCCTGCCTGGGACCTCAACTTTGTATTGGAAAAGCTCACTCTACTTCCTTTTGAGCCAGCTGCAACTGCATTGTTGAAATTCCTTTCTTGTAAAACAGCCTTCCTTCTAGCCATCACTTCAGCAAGAAGAGTGTCTGAATTACAGGCCCTCATGGCAGTGGAGCCCTTCATCATCTTCCATGCAGACAGGGTGTCCCTCAGGACCAATCCTTCCTTTATGCCCAAGGTGGTGTCTAGTGTGGCCCTTAGTCAGTCTATTCATTTGCCTACTTTTTTCCCAAATCCACAAAACAAAGGGGAACGAATATTGCACTCGTTGGACGTGCACAGACAACTTAGATTTTATTTGGACAGGACTAAGCCTCTTAGAAAATCTGAACAACTGCTAGTTGGCTATGCTGCAGGGGCAGAGGGGAAGGCCATTTCAAAGCAAGCCATTTCGAAGTGGATAGGCCATTGCATTCATTTCTGTTATAAGCACCATGGAAAATGTACCCCACAGGGGATAAGATCACATTCCACCAGGGCTGCATCTACCTCTACAGCCTTGTTCAGAGGTGTCCCTACCAGGGACATCCTAGAAGCTGCTACCTGGATCTCTGTACATACCTTCATCAAGCATTACCACATGCCTATTTTTTCTAAATCCAGAGCTGGTTTTGCCAGTGCAGTCTTGCAGGGCTTAATAGCTGGTCCTAATGCTCTCTAACTTCCTCCTCCCTTCCTAAGCTTTGGAACTCAACCCAAATGTGATGACTGCAACAGTGAAACATGAAGAGCATAGTACAGTTGTGTACACTTACCATAAATGTAGATGTTCGAGTGTATTCACTGTTGCAGTCCTGGTTACCCTTCCTCCAGCCCCCTGCCTTCTCTTGGCTCTACCGTTCTTCTTGTTTAGCGTATTTCTGCTTTCTTGTGTATTTGCTTTTAGTTGGGGGTGTAACCTAACATATAATTGCTTCCCATCTTGGGGGCACCTGACATCTGGGGCAAGAAAAATTGATGTAATGGCATTGGCTGCATGTTTTATACCCCTGACAACCTGATGTCATGGAAGAAGAGACAGTATCCGACGCAGGGATCCAAGACTTTGATATTCAGGCCGGCTGAGGGCTACCTGCAGGCAGATAACCCAAATGTAATGACTAACATCTACATTTATGGTAAGTGTACACAGCTGTACTTTCTCTGCTTTACCCTTTGGTCTTTCTACAGCCCCAAGGGTGTTCACCAAATGACTGGACCATGTCATAGCCTTTTGCAGGCTTCAGGGAATCCAGATATTCCCATACCTGGGTGATCTGCTACTTCAGGCTCCCTCCAAATCTAGGGTTTTGCAGGATCTGAAGTTCACCATGTTTATTTAGAGCAGTCTGGTATTCACCATCAATCTTAATAAGTCCAGTCTAACTCCTTCTCAAGACCACATTTTTCTGGGATGCTGAATTCAGACCATTCCAGTGTTGGCTTGTCTTAATTCTTCCAAGTCTTTGTGATGACTTCTAGTCTCTGCTTCCCCTATCTGTCACTTCTACAAGGGAATTTTTCAGAATCCTGGGGTTCATGGCATCTATCACTCCCATGCCCTCCTTTGCCAAGCTTCACATGAGGAAACTTCAATGACACCCTAAAGACTGTTTGGCTCCAGCATCGCCACCCTGTGGAGTTTCTGGTTCCTTTACCTCTTTGTCTCAAACTCTAGTTGCACTGGTGGATTCAGCAGATATACCTCAATCTGGGACTTCCTTTTCAGACTCCTACCCCTACTCAAGAGCTGTGCAGAGATGCTTCTGATCTGGGATGTGGAGCCTCTTCCAACAGTCTGAAGGTTCAGAATCTATGGCCTCTTCACGAGAAGTCAAACCTCATCAACATGAAAGAAATGAGGGTGCTTATTCTTGCTCTTCAGACCTTCCATTCTCTCTGGTCTCTGGGCCCTTTAAAGGTTTTTACAGACAACACCATAGTTATATGGTACATCAACAAGCAGGAGCACAAGAACTTAATTTCTTTGCAGACTAGCAGGCTGGGAACTTGGCTATCTACCATACCTCTCAACCTCTTAGAGCAAAAAGTTCAGACAAAGCCATAAAAAATGGTGGGACAAAGGCCCAAAAATAGGAACAAATTTTAAATATTGCTCTTATAAACTTGATAGAATAACAGGCTTTCCATTAACATGAGTTTTCTGAAGGGCATGAAGTCTGTCACTATTTTCCAGTTTCCATCCCCAATGATTTACCGATCATTTGCCAGAAAACAAAATTTTATAAGGAATAGACCAAAAATATGAGGCAAAAATATGGACATTCTGCCAAAATCTGGACAGTTGAGAGGTATGCTATCCACCATTGGGTAACTCTTCAAGTGAGTTACATTTTTTCAGAACACAACCGTGTGGCAAACTCCCTGAGCAGGTCCAGGGCACAACTTCACAAATAGATGCTTCACAGAGAGGTGTTTCTGGAAATAATAAATTGGTGAGGTATTCCTCAAGTGGAGCTTTACCATCCCTCTGAACAGACAACTTCCTTGCTTCTCTTCCAGTGTCTCCAGTCTTCCAACTTAGAAGGTGAAAGCTATGTCCTTTTTCTAGGAAGAGGATGTTTCTATATGCTTACCCTCTTCTTCCTGTACTTTCCAGAGTCCTACACAAGATCAAAAAGGACTCTGCACGAATCTTGCTAGTGACTTCCTTTTGGCCAAGGCAGCACTGGTTTCCCCTTCTTTTTTACCTGAACAGGGGCAATAATCACAAATTACCTCATTGTATGCATCTTCTCACTTAAGACAAGGTGTCTGTCATTCACCTTCACTTGTCCACTCTTCAGCTGACACCTTGGGTGATAGGATTTTGATTCCATTCAGACACCAATTTTCTGAGTATGTGCTTTGGGTACTGTAGGAGGCCAGGAAACCCCCTACCAGAAAATGCTATATGGGTAAATGGAAAAGACTTTGGTGTCTTAGTGGGGGGGGGGGGGGGGTTCAACTGGAGATATGATAAAATCAGCAAAAGGCGAGAAGTATTTTATTTTACATTTGTTGACCGGGATAGTCCGACTGGATACATGTCCATTTTCAGTGGAGGCCTGGGGAGAAAAGCTCCAAGATAATAATACACACTGAACATTTAGTAAATGCTAGTTTCAAGCAGATTACAGTCATAAGCAATACCAGCATTTAGCACATATAGTACTTATTATAAAACACTTTACAAAACATAACATTATTTTCAAAGTTAAACATACATAACATTACATTCAGGTTTAAGACACACTGAGCAGCAGTTATACAATTGACCGTTCCTGAAATGGAGTGGTAGAAAAAAGTTAGAACTAGTTGAAGGTAAGGCACCTAAGAAATAGAGAGGTCACTAGTCGGGGTTAGTGCAAGGACATAACCAATGAGTTTTGAAGTATTTCTTGAGTTTGTTTTTGAATTGAGTTAGTGAGGGTTCTAGGGTCAAGTCAGCTGGGAGTCTGTTCCATATTTTTCCAACAGAGTTGGCAAACAGAGAGTCCCCAGCTGAGTAGTTGGATTTGTATGTTTGAACTAGGAATCTAGTGGATGATCGCAGTGGCTGGTGTAGGGGCTGATAATATTTTTTAGTGCAGGTGTATCTTCTGGTTGGTAAAGGACTTTATGTGCCACTATTAACTGGTTGAACTGCAGTAGGCTTGGCAGTTCAAGCCATCCTAGGAGATTTAGGTTGTGATAGTGGTGTGTCCAGTAGGCTGTGCCAGTAGCAAATCTGGCAATGTTGTTATAACAGTTTATTAAGATCTATTTTGTTTAAGTTGGAGAATAGAGGTGAGGCATAGAGAAGAGTTGATAGCAGAAGGGAATGGGCAATTGCAGTTCTAGCAAGTAGGGTAAGGAAAGGTTTGACTCTGTAAAGAGAGCTAAGTTTTTCATTGCTGGAATTGAATTCATCCCCAAGTCTTGGTGAGTACCTTCATGAGGTGGACCCTGTTTTTCACAAAATCTCACCAAGACAACACTGATATATATATATATATATATATATATATATATATATATACACACACACACACACACACACACACACACACACACACACACACACACACACACACACACACTGTATTTTATATACCATGTATCATGGACAGAAGTAGGTTACAAAAATAAAGAAGATAGCTGGGTGTACAAGTCCCAGGAGAAAAAAGTGCTCGATCCTGATGGGCGTACTGGTACCAGAACTGGAAAAAATGAGTGTAGAATCTTCAAGATATGGAAATATTCCTACAATGGGGCTAGGCCAGACCCAGGGGGAGGACGCCCCCCTCCCCCGTTGTAGAAGGAAGTAGCAGTCCACAAAAATCACAAAAACTGATGGGCCAAAAAAGAGCCGTACAAACAGAGTGGACTACTGAGGATAAGAAAAAAATAATGTATTGTTACTATTATGCAAGAAGCCCAGAATTTCCTGACAAAAGTTATGCAGAAAGATTAAGAGAGAAATTAAAGGAAAGAAAAATTCTTCCACAAGAAAAACTGTCAGAAGCTTCAAATAAAAAATTGTGTTCATTACTGCAACAGATCCGTGAAAAACACTATATAGACCAAGAAACCTTGTGCCATTTGGAAAAAGGAGTGACTGAAGAAGTGGGAAAATTTAAAGAATAAAATTTAGAGATGTCTGAAGGGCGTAAAAAAGAAATACGGATATGGGAAAGAAAGATCTTATATGGTGCAATAGTTATGCACAGGAGAAGGCCATATTAATCAATACAAAAAAGCCATCCCCAAAGATATTTGAAGAAAAATATAGGTAAAGGCATTCAGATATGGAAAATTTCACAACAGAAAAATAAGATCATAAAGAGGAAATGTAGAACAGAAGATAAGTCAAATAGAATTAAAAAAAAAATGGAAGCTAAGGTTATGGAATATTTGCAAAGTGAAGGATTCAGTGTAGAAAGTCTAACACGGGTCATATCACAGCATGATGGAACAACTAGTCCCCAAAGTAAGGAGAAATGAGCAGCAGGAGGCATCTGAAGAAAAATATGGACATGGGAAAGAAAAAGGGATTTATTATGGTGCAGTATATTTATGCAAAGGAGAAAGCAAAACTAATCAATGCAAAAAGAGAAGCACCAAAGATATTTGAAGAGAAATACAGGCAAAGACATCCAGATATGGAAAATTTTACAATGCAAAAAATACGAAAGCAAAGAGGAAAAGAAGATTCATAATGGAGAAGTTAAAGAAATAGAAACTGTGGTTATGGATTACCTGAAAAATGAAGGATTTAGTGTAGAAAATTCAGTTCAGATGATAACACAACAGGATAGAGCAGTGGACACCCAAATTAAAGAGAAACCAGTGGAGCAGTAAGCATCTAACTAGTTGACGTATGAAGATGCTTTGGAGCCTCACATAGGAAACCAGTACAAAGGTTCAGGTGGAGCTGTACAGCAAGGTAAAGAACAGGAAACTGTGGCAACTCTGACAAAGTCAATGTCATTGAGTGATAGACCAGCGAGTTCCCATATGAAAGAAAAATGGATGACACAGGGTCTAACTGAAGACAACGTGGCACAGGAAGAAGCTCTGGAAATTTCTATAGAATACCCGCATTAAATGGCGAACAAAGAATGTGCCCTCAGTTTAGAAGAAAATGATCTGAGAGAAGAGTTATTTGATTTAATAGACATATTAAGATCAATGAAAGAAATAGACTGCAGAAGGTCAATAAAACCAAAAAGCTGGAAGTTTGATAAAACAAATGAACACAGTAATTAAGACTGTCCATAGAGATTCATGTGATATAACAGAAATAAATAGGATACATTATTGTGCAGCTAAATTAATAACAGATGAAGTCCTACCACAAGAACACTGGGTAGTAAGGGGAAAAGACGGAGAAATTGAATGCCATTGTGGAAGTATCGAATAGAGAATAACTATAAAGCAATTAAGACAAGATGTGTCACTGTTAAGAGTATAGAAGAGGGAACAGATCAACAAAACACTCAGAAAGATAGATGCGGTAAAGCAATGCGTAGTATAACAGATCAGTATTTATCATGCAGTATCACAAATAATAAGCTAATATCAACACAGGAAGAAGAACTTAGATGCACAGACAAACATAAAGGAAAAGTACAAAATAAGCAATTTATTGATGACCCCAAAAAAGTTTTATAGAGAATTGGGGAACAAGGTAAAATAAATTTAAAGACCACCCAAAAAAAAGGAAAAATAAATAGGTACATTTTAGAGAAGTATTTATGAAGATCCCGTGGAACATAACAAAGATGCTAAATGGATCGAAGAAGTAAAATGAATAAAAAGTTCAAATGTACAGATATGAAATGGGATAAAGTAATGGCCCGAGAGATTGAAACAAAGTTAAGAAAAGCATCTTAAGTGCAAAACCTCAGGCCCAGATACAGTACCTAACTTCTGGCTAAAAGTATTAACATCTTTGCACGAAGTTTTAGCCAAGAGTAAGAACTATTTATATGTGCACCCCAAAACAGACACCAGCCTGGCTAACAACAGAAAAAACAATGCTCCTACTTAAGAGTGAACCTGCAAGCTACCCAAAAAATTATAGACCAATAACTTGCCTTTTGCTGATGTATAAACTATATATACTAGAACTGATGTTGACAGAGTTTATAGTCATTTAGAAGAAAAAACAGTTATGGCAATAGAACAAAAAGAAAGTCATATGGAACAAAGGAGCATTTGTTAAATAAAGTCATAGTGGAGAACTATAAAAAGGGGAAGAATCTAAGTATGGCATGGATAGACTACAAAAAAGCATTTGACAGTGTCCCACATTCATGGATAAAAGAGTGCTTAAAATGTATAAGATACACCCTACACAGATAGACTACATCACAGTGACCATGAAACAGTGGCAAACCACTTTGCAGTTAAGCCATGATAAAGGACACATTATTATTCCAGAGAGAAAACTTCAAAGGGGGGTATTCTAGGGTGACTCTCTGTCACCGCTGCTCTTTTGTCTTGCCCTTAACCCATTACGTTGTCTGCTCAACAGATTAGGTCATGGCTATAACTTGGCTCCCAGGAAGCAAGAAAGTGTAAAGACTTCTCATCTTCTCTTTGTCAATGATTTAAAACAGTATAGCTCATCAGATGAACTGAAAGTACACCTGCAAGTAGTCAAAACGTTTTCAGATGGTATACGAATGTCATTTGGTCTTGATAAATGTGCAAAAGCAACCTTTAAAGCAGGAAAGCTACAGCACCAAGAAAACATCAGTATGGGACAAGAATGTGATATTAAGGAACTTGAGCAAGAGAGACTGTATAAATATTTGGGAACTGATGAAGGATCAACAATAAAATATGAACAAATGCAAATAAAACTCGGTAAGAAATACTTTAGAAGACTTAAAATTAATCCTGAAAACGTCATCGACATCCAGGAACAAAGTTCAAGCTATAAAGCAATTTGCTTTTCCTGTCCTAACTTACAGTTTTAGATTGATTGACTGGTCCCAAAAGGTGTTGGATAGATTAGACAGGAAAACATGAAGGATGCTTCATGCTCATCAAATAATTTATAAAAATCATTGCATACCAAGATGATATATTCCCCGTTCAGAAGGAGGGATGGGCCTCCTTGAAATTGATTATATGTATAGATCTGCAATCGTGGGACTGCATACATATTTGCTGACCTCACAAGAACCAAACATAGTGAAAAGTTTCAAACATGAGAATAAATCTAAGATGACTTTAGTCTAGCAGAAGCATATCAGCATCACGCAGGCATGGAAATCAAACCAGAAGTAGCTAAAAATTAGGCAGCAACTGAATGTGGCAAAAAAAAAAAAGAAAGAATATAAGATGAAGGATCAGATGAGAAGACAAGAAATGTGGAAAATGCATAAATATAGCTGCATGTACAGAAAACTCTGGGAACAACCTTATGGTGATCAGGATCTAATGCAGGAATGGTTAACGATAGGCAAATTCAAACCAAAAGATGAAGGTTAATATCGGTGGCCCAAGACTATCAACCATGTATTTAGTCTACTAAGTCCATTGAACACGTGGTAGAAGCAAACAAATGTAGGTTTTGTAAAACAGAATTGGAAACAGTTGCAGACCTTGTTGCTGGTTGTGACATACTAATGGCAGAAGGACTGTATACTGAAATGCATAGTAATGTGGCAAGACTGTTGCACTGGAGATTGTACAAACATTATAATAATGAAGTAACTGAAAAACACTGGAAACGTGAGCCACAAAGCATCATAAAAAATGAAGTCTGCATCACATGGGATCACCCATTACCAACAGTTCAAAAGACAGATATGAGAGCCAGATGTAGTGGTCCATGAAAACAAGACAAAAGTAGCATTGATCAGTGAAATTACTACACCCAGTGACTACAGTGTCTTACATACAGAGAGAGACAAAGTCATAAAATATCAGGACTTGCAGGCAGAAACAAGAGCAATGTGGTAGAAAGATACCCAGACAGTTCCAATAATAGTAGATGCAACGGGTCTTACAAAAAAGAATCTACAATTATATTTAGATATGTTACTGATACATGTAATGCTGTACACATTGCAGAAGGAGTCATTACTGGGCACATTGTGGGTGCTGCGAAGACCACTTCTGGCTGACATCAAAGATTGAAATAGTACTAATTTCATGAACTTTAATCATACTTTGACTTAGGAATGGAGTCCATTCCCGTTGTGGTATTAGAGACCCAAAAGATTTGGAGAAATTAAAAAAATGGGGGGGGGTCCTTTGGTCCTTTCTTACTTGTGTTAACTGCTCCATGCTGGCTTGGCATATTCTTCTGTTAAAGCTCACTTGTCAGCAATCTCTACTTGTCTGCCTTTGAACCCACCCTTGGTCTCTTGTTTTGAGGCCAAACAATTCCATAAAGGCATCCTTCATATTAGGCCCTCATAAAAACCTATTCCTCCCTCTTGGGATCTTAATTTTGTCCTTGAAAATTTGACTCAGGCTCCTTTAGAGCTTGCTTATTCTTCTTTGCAATATTGTACCTGGAAGACTGTGTTATTAGTTGCCCGGGTCTATATTAGAACACCAAACATTTGAAATGTCGAGTGTTCTAATATCGACCCATTTTCAGTGAACTCTGAAAATATCAAAGAAACAGAAAACCAAATTCTTTCCTAGGCAAAGACTTTGGTTGTCCGTTTCTGTTGCTTCGGTATTTTCAGCGCTCTGGTGGAAAGTTACGGGTCGGGTTCAGGTAAGTGTGTGATTGTGTGGATGTGTGGGTTTGAGCGGGTTAGGTGAGTTAGGGTTAGGACGCGGGTCAGGTAAGTGTGCGATTGTGTGGACGTGTGGGTTTGGGCAGGGTAGGTGAGTTAGGGTTAGGGAGTGGGTGAGGTGACTGTGTGATAGTGATGGACCTTAGGGTTAGGGTTTGGGTTAAGGTAAGTGGATAGTTAGTGGTGTATGTATAGTTCAGTGTAGGGTTAGGTGTACGAGTTTAGGTGTATGTGTGTGGATTGCTGTTTGTTTGGTGTGCTTGTGTTGTGTGTATGTGTTTTGGAACAGCAAATTTTTTCCCTAGGAAAAGATTCGCTGTTCTGAATGTTCGATGTTTTGTATTTTCGATTGCTAGGGTTCGATATTAGAACACTCAACATTTTGAATGTTCGGTGTTCTAATATAGACCCAGTTGCCCATACTTCAGTCAGGAGAGAGTCTGAACTTCATGTTCTTATGGCATCTCCTCCTTTTTTGATTTTTCATACAGACTGGGTATCTATGTATACTAATCCTTTTATGCCCAAGAAAGTGGTGGATGAGTTATCTCTTAAAAAGTCTATTCAGCTTCCTTCCTTTTTTCCTTCTTGGCAATCTACTAGTGAAAAGGCTCTTCACACTTTGGATTTACATAGGCAGCTTAGATACTATTTGGATAAAATAAAAGGTATTTTTAAATCTGAGCAACCTTTTGTTTAATTTCATTCCAGGACATTTGGTTTGATGGTTTCTAAGCAAACCCTCTCCTGGATTTCTAAGGCCATTTCCTTTTGCTATTCTTTCACTGGTAAACAGCTTCCTGCTTCAGTTCAGTCTAATTCTACAAGTGTGGTAGCCTCTCCTAGGGCTTTCTTGAAGGGTTTAGATAGTAGAGCCATCCTTGAAGCTGCTACCTGGTCCTCTGTCCAGACTTTTACTAAACATTACAAGTTGGATGTCCTTTCCAGGGCTAGGACAGGATTTGCCAGGGCTGTATCCTTCATGGGTTTGTGGAGGGGTCCTCTGAGCCTTCCTTCACTCATCCTTTACATTAGCTTTGGTACTCTGTACTGCAATAGTGATGGGAAAATCCATACTACAGTTGTGTAAAATCATACCATAACAGTAGATGTCCTCCTCTTCATTTACAGTATTCATTCAGACCCTCCCTCCTGCCCACTTATTTATATTTTCTTCTTTTGAGAGCACTTTACTGGCTGAAGGGTCTTTACCACCTTGCACTATTGTCTGTCCTGTTTCTCTTTCCTCCTGGATGTTCATTTTCTCTTTGCTCCATGGGTTGTTCTAATTCTTCTGGGACACTTCATTTGTGAGCGAGTAATCAGTGTACATATTTCACCTTTATACCTCATGCCTGGGCAGGGAGCTTATAGCTGACATATGTCACTGGGAGGATGTAAAGGCTTTGGTATACTGGCCAGACAGTGGGCTATCCTTGGCAGGACATCCCATAGGTGGTGAATACTGCAATGGTGAAAAGAAGGACTTGTACTGTTGCAGTATGATTTTACACAACTGTACATTCTCCCTTCTTTTGAAAAATAGCCAAGGGAAATTATCACATGATTCCTAGCTGAATAGACTTATTCACGCAAGATAGGGGTTAATTGATACACACCAACCTTCAACCTCTTCAAGTGAATGCCAGCATGATAGAATTGTACTTTTTTGGGCACCTTTTTTTTCTGAAGATGAACATAGGCAACTCAGATACTACACTGAAGGGCAAAAACCTTTAGATTTAGTGATCAGCTGTTTATTTTCTATGAAGGTAAGAAAAAAGGGACACAGTGTCAAAACAGACAATTTCTAAATGTTTGTCACATGCTATTCCTTTTTGTTGTTCTCCCCATAATAAGACACTTCCATGCAAAGTCTGGGTCCATTCTGCCAATGCTTTGACTATTTCAATATCTTTTTTGGAAAGGGGTCGACTCTAGAGACAGCAGCCTGGTGATCTGGGCATGCCTTTACCAAGCACTGCAAACTAGATTATTTATATAGTACCAGAATAGGCTTAGGGCTATTCTCAAGGCTCTGGGCTCTCCTCCTTCCTGCATCCCTCTTCTTTCTAGGCTCTGGTATTCGTCCCATAAAGCTTAAGCTACTGCAACAGTGATCTAAGGATGAACACAGTACACTTGTATAATTAAACTTATAACACTAGATGTTCATATACATTATTGTTGCAGAAGCCCTGCTCACCATCCCTCCTTTGCCCTTCTTATGGTTTTTGCTTTTTGCCAGGGTGTGGATTTCTGCGCTTTCCTTTCTTTTCCTAGCACATATCTAGCTCTCAGGGCTATATTCTCCCTGTTCTGGAGAAATAAAGTTCTGAATTTTGGCACTCTGGATATTGATTTTATAATGCTGTCCTTGCACTGCTCAGTGGCTAGAGCATGTGGAAGATACCATAGAACTTAGGAAGCTGGCAGACTGGTCAAGTCCTTTGCAGAGAACAGCACATATATCTTAGGCTACTGCAACAGTGATCTATTCAAGCATCTACTGTTGTGGTAAATTTATCTACACATCTGTACTTTCCCTCTTCTTCTACCTCACCTGACAGCCTCCTCCACCTTAGGCTATTCAAAATGCTACTGTCTTACTCATCCAGCCGACTCCACTCAGACCCATACTGGCTGAGGCTAAGTACGTGACTTCTCTAGCAACACATATTTTCCACAGAAAGTGGTGACCATGCTCATGTTTTCCCAGAGACTATTCGCCAGAAAAGCATGCAAGGGGAAATGTTTGCACAACACCAACTTGGCTGAATCGCAAGGTGTACTACTATTTGGCATCCCTGTTCCAAAGGTACTGTCATACCTTTCAGAACTGTTTGATTCTGAAGTAAGCTAATCTTCCATAGGAATTCATAGGACAGTAATTTCCAAATTTTGCTGAGGGATCTGGCGTTCTCCAAATTTGCAAATCCTTCCTTAAGGAAGCCTTTCATCTCAGCCCCATATATTTTGGGAAACTTTCCCAACATGGGACTTGAACCGCATAATTAACGCTTTCACTTTTAAGACTGTTGGTTTGGGAGACCTAATGTATAAGTCCTGTAAAACCCTATTTTGGTAGCCATTTCCTTGGCAAAATGAATACTGGCATTACTACCTCCTACCTTTCCTTCCATGAGGTGGTAGTGATTCTCAGGACAAACTCTTAAGTTTATGCTCAGAGCAGCTACAGAAGCAAACCTCAATCTGAGAGCCGTATAGTCTTCTTGTACAACTGGAGTGAATACCTACTGCATTTAGACAAATGCTCAAAATAAAAAAAATGCATTTCCCACAAAAACGTACTTGTTACAGGTCTGTTACTCTGGCACTTATTTACTGAGCTGTCCTAGTGTCTGGGAGGTACAGCTTTGCGATGCTCTGTAGCTACACCGTGCATCACAAAATGCATCTTTTAGTCATTCTATTGCACAGTTTGTTTTTCTTCCAGACCCCTGCAGTGCCCCTTAAACAGCTGTTAGTGAATCAGACACAGTACTAACCCATATGGTTCAGCTGTTTCCCCCCTGTAGTCATTGTTTTTCATCACTGCCTGAGTGAAAACTATGTTTTTAGTTATCACATTCCACACAAGCAAAGATCTAACTTGTCTTCTAATTTTTTTCTACGAAACCACTTCTTATAATTTACCGAGGTTTCCTGTGTCTGCACTTTTTTTTTTTTTTTTAACGATAATCTCATGTTCCTCTCATAACTCAAAGGCATTTTGCAGGTGGATTGGCAAGGCAATGGATAGACATTTCATGTAGGAATATCTGCCTGCCTTAAACCTGTTCCTTTCTGGGACACACTGGAGTGAGTTAAACAGGTAACAAAAATTTATGAATAAAAGTCTGTGTAAGCCATATGCACAGTTCTGTCCTGGTTTATTGTTTCAGTCATTTAGTCAAAATCTCTTGATAGATTTGTTTGACATGAATTATCTGCTGTAAATCCACACCCAGAACCTTGTTCTTTTCCCTGCAGGCACTTTACATCTTTCTTTTGGAAGATATTTCATTTACTTTTTACTTTTTATTTGGGATGCAGGCTAGTTAATGAAACACTAGTGACTGACAACTCGTATGGGTGGTTGGTCAATCACTAGTGTGCGATTGCCAAACTCTTCTCATTTTTTATAAGTAGCAGGGGTGTGACGGTGCACCCCCCCCCCACATCAGGTGGGTGCAGGGAAGCTAGCAACTCTGCAAATAATGTTCTTTTTTCTTCCCTTTCTGTGTTTCAAAATGCTATTCCTATTCACAGGTTTTCATTCATTTTTGATTGCTCTTTTATGAGTCGATCACAAACGAGTTGAGATTTTTTTTTTAAATTAGCTGGAGACTGCTGAACTTATGGCCATGTTCAGAGAAGATTTTTCATTTTAATCCCTACACTAGTCACTGTTGATTATTGATTCTGGGAACAGTTTGTACAATATTATATTTGGATTTTGGATGTCTTTTCTATAGCCCTTGGGCTTATTGGTTCACACAATGATCGGCTTATGGCCTATTATTTCATATGATACAGTATTATGGGTTGTATCGCACTCTGTTGATATCTTTGTGACCATATTATTCTGGGCCTAGTGCTTATTGATCTATGTATGAATCGTCCGGGGTCTTTCTATACATAAAAACATAAAAAGATACATTGTTTTCAGCTATAATAACACAGTGGCCATTTTGTTTATTAATATTTCAAGGACTTTTGGGTTTTGTTTTTCAAACATTTTGGAGTCTATTACTGATTATGGGCCCATTTAGTCAATATTTTATTATACCTTTCTCAATACACTATGGAATTGGACAATTTATTAAAGGGCCTTGCTTCTGATAGGGATGACTTAACAGTCTTTGGACTAGGAACACTTGGAGAGATGGTGGAGAGCACTGATGCTGGCCCCAATGTTGAAAGTTGTGAGGCAGTTTTTTTTAAATTTGAATAAACATATGCGTTTATTACGCAATAATGTTTGGCACTACAAGCTTTTTCGGGCTTATTTAACCAAAGGCATAACACCACGTGGTTTACGTATTCGCACACAACCATTGGTCAGTAACCCTGATGACATTTTAGTCAAACAGTGGGGGGAAGTGCAACAGCAGGCTTCTCTGAAATTTGTTGAGATACTAGATAATCACCACAATAGGATCATAGACAATGAGAATCCATCACCCAGTTATGTGATATGGCCAAAAAGTATGAAGGGCAACCCATATATCATAGTAGTCTCAAGAATCTTGGTAAAGAGTTGATTACTCTAGAAACCCAGCTCAAGGAATGAAAGAAAAAGAAGTTCTTGAGGGGTATAAAGGGGACCCTTTTAACATTGGTAAGGACAAACATGTTCGATTTACACAACACAATAGGACACCTTTTAAAAGGAAACGCACTAAATCTATTTTAAAAAAGGGGTCCATACATAACACAGATACATCAGGCAAGGCATCATCCTCTGGCTTAGAGACTGACTCAGTGGGTGCCACTGGCTCCCCCGCTATGAAAAGGAGGAATTCTACTGCCCTACAGGATTTACACCTGGGAGGCAGGAAACACTGTGGAAGTAGACAATATGGAGACTTTGCTCCAAATGTTTGTACACAAGGAACAAATGTGAATATAACCAGCATTTCTACACATACCCTCACTGCCTCAGATGTTGAAATTCTGAACAAAGGACTATCATTCATGCCTGTTTTTTTTTTTTTGTTTCTGAAGAAAATTTTGTTAATGATATACTTTCTTTTTGCAGGAATCTTAATCTTAAATTATTTTTTCAGGAACAGACAACCTCAAAGATCACTGATGACTTTAAATATCATAAGTCTTCCTTTATACCCGCTATGAATCAGAATGTGTCCTTATTTCAAAATGCTATTATAAAGGATCTTCACTTTCAGTTCAGGAACCATAGTCCCTCGGCGAACAATATATCCAAAACATCTATGGATAATATCAAGTTAGCCAGTAACCATGAGTCAGTTATCATAGGGGCAGACAAGGGAGGGGCTGTAGTTGTACAAGATTGGCATCAGTACAATAAGGAAGCTAATAGACAGCTGTCTGATGCACAATACTATACTCACCTTAGTATCGACCCCACCCCCTTCTTTAAACAAAAAATTGATGATTTCCTTTCTTTAGCAGTAGAAGAGGGTATTATTGGCAATAACACCAAAACACAATTGACCATAACCAACCCATGCCCACAATGCATATATTTTCTGCCTAAAATACATAAAGACCCAAAAAAAAAAACCCTGGTAGACCTATTGTCTCTGGCAGGAATTCACTCACTGAACTTCTGTCCCTTTTCCTTACCAAATACTTGCAACCACTTCTCAAATGTGTTGAGCACGTGTCAGAGACACCACAGAATTTCTTCAGATTATTTCTGAGGCACAACTAGAACCAGATTGATGTGTACATTAGATGTCACATCTCTTTATACCAATATTCCACACTGGGCAGGGTTAGAAGCCTTAGAATATTGGTTAAATAAAACAGAAATGTACAAACCAGGTTTCAGTACACTGTTACTGTGTCTGACTGAACATGTGCTCACCATGAACATATTTTTCTATCGGGACAAATGCTTCTTACATATAAAGGGTACAGCTATGGGAGCATCTTTTGCACCAATATATGTCGACTTATTAATGGCTTATATTGAAGAACAAATTATTTATGATAACTCCCATAACTTATATATAGAAGAAATGGACATCTGGAGGAGATATCTGGATGATTGCTGGTTGGTGTGGAGATCGGATACGGAATGCCTTTTAGAATTCATCACATATTTAAATGAGAACAAATGGGGAATTGAATTCTTGGTCAACTGACAAAAACAAAATTATTTTTTTGGATGTTTTGGTCTCTAGAGCACCTGACCATACGTTGACCACTGAAGTCTATCAGAAATTTCCGGAAAATAATTTGCTTGTCCATGCCACCAGCTTCCATCCACCCCATATCTGTAAGAACACCCCCAAATCTCAATTCATGAGAATGAAACACATTTGTTCCAATAGAAACACCTATATACACTTTAGGGATGATTTAGTTCTTAGATTCAAGGACAGAAGTTACAAAATGGGTCAAGTTTAATTTATGAAACGTGGTAGATAATATAGAGCATGAGAACCTTCTTCTTTACAAAGAAAAGGGTGATAGAGGGGGATTAATAACCACTTATGGACGCAACACCAAGGTACTAATGAATATTGTACAACATCACTGGAACATCTTGACATGTGAAAGCAGACTGAGTGAATTGTTGGGTGATAGATGTCTTTTCACATTTAGGAAAGGTAAAAATCTTGCTGCATTTTTTAACCATTTCAAACATGGGCAACCTCCTAATATAAAATCAACCCAAGCTACCTTGTTAGGTGACCCCTTAACTGGTTGCCACCCTTGTGGCCATTGTGTTCACTGTCCCAGGATATTAAAAACTAAAAGCTTCAGTAGCCAAAATACACCTCAAGTCTATGATATTCGATTTTTGCTAATTGCACTTCTGATTGGGTGATTTACCTAGCTAGCTGCAACTGTTCAGCATTCTATATAGGGCAAACTTCGAGACCCCTTAAATTCAGAATATCTGAACACCTTAGCGAAATAAAACACCATAAAGAAACTAATGCCCTTTATAAGCATACCTTGATACATAAAAATGCCATTTTAATTTCACTATCATTGATAAAATCATGAGACCCAGAAATAATAAGTTGGGTTGGCATGATTTGTTAAACACTATGGAGAAAAAATGGATTGTTAAACTAAGAGGTCTCTTTAAACCAGGGCTTAATGAGCATCTTTAATTGATCACATGTCCTCTGAATTATGTATTTAAAGTATTTCTTAATTTGCTGTTACTCACACTGATGAAGGCTGTGCAACTATACAGCCGAAACTGGTTTGTTTTTTTAAAAATACTTTTAATAAAGTATTTGTTGGTACCACTGTATGCTGGACTTTCTACTTTTTTGATGTGCATGCTCAGAGGAGACCCAGGGATTAATATCAACACTGTGTTCCCAATTTTTGTGAAGTAAATTCTTGTTTGAATTTTCTACTATGACATCATGTCTTCCCTTTTTTAAACAACTTTATTAAATTCTTACACTGTAGACAGTGACATAGGTACACACATATTAATAGAGAAGAAAACACAACCATTGCAAGCATTTTTTATTTAATTTTCAGGGTTTATGTTTTAACAATTATTCAATCAATCATTACATAAAATTCTCAGTTTCAGCCTTTCTTTAAGCCTCACCCAATTCTGAGCATTATTCTATGTGCATTATACCTCTCTACCTCTTAGTGTAAGAAATCCAGACAAAGCCTGACCAAATGGGGGGATAAAGGCCCAAAACTAGGGACAGAATTTAAATATTGCTCTTATAAACTTAAAAGTTGCTAGAGGAACATGGTTTGTGTTAACATACATTTTCTGAAGAATTTGAAGTCTGAAACTTTAATGTATGTCATTATTTGGTGACTTCAATCCTCAGATTATCTCAGTGATTTGCCAGAAAATCACACTTTTTATGCGGAATACACCAAAATGTAAGGCAAAATCTGGACAGTTGAGAGGTGTGGTGTGCATTGTTCCCACAAATTCCATTTATTTCTGTGTAAATTGCTTTTTCTCTAAAAGATCCTGTCTCCAGTTCTTTTCTTTCATCTCCTTTACAAAATTCAATATTTAAATTACAGTTGGTTTAGATTTTGATTTCCATTTTCTAATAATTTTTGGCTACCAATACCATTAAACTTAGTAAGGCTTTTTCATATCTAGTAGATTTAGATCTTACATCCCAGCTCAAAAAGAGCCATTTCCGTAGTTGCAACCAATTGCTCCCTCAACATTTCTAACAAAAAGTACTCTCTGTGGAGTTTTTAAAATCAGACATCTCACTGCATTCCCAATAAATATGCTCACAATTACCTTTCTCTGTCCCAACACCACCTCCAGCATGTGCTATTTAGCTGAGTGAAGGTTTCACTAAAGCCTGCCTGAGACAGAAAAATATGCAGATACTTTCAAGCAAAAATCCTAGACCTACATATAAGATGGAAAAGATGGAAAAGCATATGGGAACATTCCTGTCCAAGGAAAAGAAAAGACATTTGTCTTCCAGGCCTTCTTGCATGGAATCCTGTACAGAATGAACAGAATCTAGCCAGTTGATTGTTTAGAGAGGAGGCAAAGAGGTCTATTTGAAGAACCCTCCAACAAATGGATCAAATCTTGTAAGACCCCAGATCTAGTTTCCAGTCATGAAGGTCTGTCTTGGTCCTGCTCAGCTTGTCTCCCGCACAGTTTTACTCTTAATGGACTTGTAGGATGCCTGTAGAATGAGACTGTGCTGTGAAGCATATCCCAATCTAAAATGGCTATTCTGCAAGGGGGTACAACCTGGTTCTCCCTTGCTTGTTTATATACCACATGGCTGTGCTATTGTCTCTAACCACTTCGAGTTCTTGGGGACCAAAGATGGTTCAGAGAGTTGAGTACTGTGATCAGGGTAAGCATCACCTAGTTATTTATGTGCTTGTGTCTGTCCTTGGTGTCCCACACCCCCCTGCACTTTTATCCCTCCTGAAACTAGTTTGTGAAGACTGACTGCTTTGGAGCAGATGACTGACTTCTTTGGAGCAAGGCCAAAGAAGGGGAGACCTGGATTTAAGGATATCTGCTGTCTCCACCAAAAGATTTCTCATCTGATAAACCCTACCACTGTGATTTGTAAAGATAAAGGGTGCTGATGCTGGGACCAAACAGATTTCAAATCCCATTATACTATGTGGAGTCATGCAAGGGGGTATCTTGAGAATCATAGATACCATGAGACCCAAAATCCTGAGATATTTCCTTGCAGTGACCGAAATCTGAGTGGAGAACCTTAGAAATAGATCAAGATAAAGATTATTTTTTTTTTCCCTGTGGAAAGAGGTATCTAGTTCACATCCCAGAAACACAATCCTGTATGAAAGAATCAAAAAAGACTTCAAGTTCTCTTGGAATCCCAGCTTGTGTAAGAGATCTCTCACCCAAGTCACAGATTCCTGACACTTGAAAAAGACTGCAAAGATTAGCACGTCATCTAAATATAGAAAAATGTGGATAGCCTGTAGCTTGCAGTAAGATATGAACTAGACTTAAAAGATGCTTATCACATCCCTGTTCATTCAAACGTTTCTTTATATTTTTTGTGTCGGGATCACATTATGAGTTCTCTGCCTTACCGTTTGGACTATCCACTGCAGCGAACTCAAGGGTAAGACAGAGAACTGGTAAGGTTTTGTGTCTGGATCACATTAAGAAAATCTGAAGTCTGGGGCAATAGAAATGTGATAAGTATCATTTAAGTCTAGTGTTGCTAGGAAACTCAAAAGAGGAAGAAAAGGTAACAGATTGTGAGGTGACATCATTTTGAGTTTGGACACTATCACAAACAGATTTAGGAAAGAAAGATCCAGAGCTGGTCTTCAAGAATTTTCTTTCTTTGGCACTCAGAACATCCTTCAATAAAAACTCTTCCGCGCCTGAGAAGGAGGAACTGGTTCTATCACTCCTTAAGACAGAATATGATGAACCAGTGGAACAAACAGTCTGATCTGGAAGGTGAGGAATAACCCCTGGAAATGAGAAATTTCCTCTCACTGCCATCTGTAACCTTGATGAATGATTTTTTAGAACTCATTTGTCCGAAACTATCTGTTGCCAATGAAAAAAAAATGGAGATTCATACTTTCTGGAAGAAAAAAGGGGGAAGGGTGGTAGGGGATCACAAGGTCTCTTGAATAGTCAGACGTGTTGGGCTGTCCTTAGTTTTGTGAGGTTGATTTTTGGATCCCCCTTGACATTTCTTCTTAAATGCATGTTTACCTGTATCTTGTTGAAACTGTTTATTCTGTTTTTTGTTTTTTTTTTTTTTTGCCAAAACTGGATGAGGAGATAGAAAATCCCTTGGAAAATTTGGAAAAAGGAGGGCCAAATATTCCCTGGATCAGTTTGCCCCTTTTATCACACATTTTTTTGATCACCTATGCAGCAGAGGGGCAAACCCTAAATGTCTATCCAAGAGAGAATTTAAAATATCTTTTTAACATCATCTGGGAGGTTCTGAGAATGCATCCATGCAAACCTCCTCAAAACAGTACCAGTGGCCATAGCCCTGGAAGAAGTATTAACAGAGTCATACACACACTATAAACGAGTAGTGACCCTGTGCATTAGAAAAAAAAATGAAGTTATTTAAGGCAGCTTTTTTTCTCACAAGAAGAAACTAAAAATAAAACATTCCTTATATTTTCACAATTTGTCAGAAAACTTTAACATATGAGCCTGATGATTAAATTTCTGAAAATCAGAGTTGCAGAAATATACATTTTTCCCCGTATAATTTTTCCATCCTTAGAAAAAATAAAATTGGAATTAACTAAATGCTTAGTAGCTGTTGGATCAACTACAGCTATAGCTGCTTGGTCAGGTTTGGGAATAGTGTATACAATTTTAAAACACGAAGAAATGTCTGCCTTTTTAGGGGCAGCTGGCTGGCTACCAGGAAAATTGCAGAGGGTAACATACACATCTTCTAAAGTAAAAAAGAAAAAGAATGAAGCTGGGAACAGAATAAAAACAATACTTCCTTCTTTCTTTATTAAGAAAAAAAATATACAATGCAGGTTGAGCGTGTCCTTCCAAACATAGGGACTTCTTCAGAACACCATCAGTCCACAAAATCATTCCTGATTTGTAAGTGTATAAAAGGATTGATTTTGTGGACTGATGGTTTTCTGAAGAAGTCCTTATGTTTAGACGAAAGCGCTCAATGTGTATTGTTTATTTTTTCTTAATAGCGAGTGTAGTATTTTTTTTATTCCACTCCTGGCTTCATTCATTCTTCTTATTTACTGGTCTGAATCTGTGGTGTTTTCTGTTACTAGTTTTGAGTCATCCTCTAAAGTAGACAGAACAGGAGAAAGAGGTACAGGTTCTGGAAGGTCCTTCTGTAACTCAAAGTATTTTCTTGAAAACCATAGCATATTCTAGCAATAGTCTCAGAGAAAAAGATACCCCCCACAGGGAGAATCAGATACTGAGCTCTCCTCTTGAGTCTGATTCAGAAATCTTAGGGGAAAAAATGTATCCGTCCCTGCATCTTCCTGTTCAGATTCAGAATCTTGAATTTCTTCAGAAAAAGAGGAATATCTCTTTCTTTTACCAGAAACAACTTTATAAGAAGGATAAGTAGCCTGAATTAAACCCAGAGTCAGACTCGGTAAACTATTCTAATCCAAAAAAAAAGGAGGAGGAGATACATTTTTGGCTTTCTGTTTCTTTTTGACAGGAAAATTGGGGCCATCTGTGTTACTAATGGCAGCAGCAGCTTCCTCAGGGAAGGACAAGGAAGGGTGCAGCATTCTGATACAACTGGAAAAACATCCCCGTCTCCTCTCCCCAAACCAACAAGAACAGTTCTCCCTTGCCCATTGAGTGGACCACAACAGCTGCAGAGTATATGAATAACCCCTGGTACATAGTGGCTATTGCTGCCATACCAGAGAGATCCAGGGTAAAAGATAAGTGGTCTGAGGTACAACAAATGGCAATAACAGAGTCACCCACCTGTAGCAAAGGCTGTTTGCTTAGTTTTTTTTCTTTTTGTGACTGGAAGAAGGACTAACCACAGGACTGGTTGTCTGTTCCATGGTGAAGCTGAAAATGGTGCCTCCTTCCAAGGAAGACAAGCAGCAACTGGCAGTAAACATTGCCAGTCCACAAAAGTTACTTTTACAGAAAAACATAGTAAAAAGAAGAGTGCCATCACCACAAAAGTAAAATGAACACAATTCCTCTACACCAAAAAAATGCTTTCAGTTAGTTTGAACCACTTTTAAAGTGACAGAAAAAATGAGAACTCCACTTAAAAAGTATGTTACAGTCTAGAGACAATCCATTAAACCATAAAAGTTCTATCTTTAAAATAACTTTCCTGAAGAAAAATGCAATAAAACACTGACTAAGTTAAGAAAGTAAAGGTTTTCTCCAAAGGGAGCTTATCTGCCCAGTAAAGCAAGCATAAGCCAACCGTCGGAGTATACTCTTTGGTGGGAGTAAAGTTCTGAAGGGCTTTTCACCCAAACTTATCTTTTAGTCAGTTCAGCTCAAGCTGCTTGACAGGTTGGTTGCATGGAAAGTGCCCTGAAGCTCTGGAAGCTGACTAGATGTTGTATCCTTAGCAGGATATAACCCATATAGCTAAGGCTACTGCAGCAGTGATCAAAATGATGAACAAAACATTCTAGATTGAATTACAGTCCAAGGAAACTCCCAAACAACAAAGTATCCAAATGACTGAAATAATCCAATCTTTAAAAAAAAAAAAAAAAAAAAAAAAAAGTGAATAGCTTAGTGCTTTCATCTTTATTCAAAAAAGCTTTCTTCAGAACATTACAACACCACTCAAGCATTCAGCCTTTTATAAACTGAAAATGCACTCCCACCCTCCTTCAATCCGACCAGTGAAACACTTTACAAGTCTTGCAGCTTTAATGAACACTTAATATTCGTTGTCTTATTTAAACATAGTAGAGTTACCGCATCCTGTCTAATCTGTCTTTTTTTTCTAACATGCTATTAAATCCCCACCTCTAATTTTATCCTGTATAAAATGTTTGTCAATACTAGCTAAAAAATGACGAAAGTGTTGCCAAAATTAATATAGTCAGTGTTTTGTGTGGAGGGGAGACAAACATTTGACAACATTTACAAAACAGTAATGAGCCAGAGGGAACCTAAGTCTAAGTAAATACTGTTGGTTGGTCCCGATGCACAGAAGGCAGTTGATAGTTATCTGGGATTTTGTGAGACTGGCAGTGGTAGCATTTATGTTCCCTGATAGAATAATAGGGATAAATCAGGAAAAGGTTAGAAAAGACTGGGGAGAAAGAATGGAAAAGCAATATCCAGAAGGACAATGGAAGGACATGTGTACTGTCCCAAATCTGCAAATAGTCCAGAAGGTTTATGATGTTTAATCTATATGTAGATTAAACTGTATATATATATATATATATATATATTTTTTATCAATTGCAGATTCATTTATTTGTTTCCATTTGTATCATCTTGGGCATTTCTCCATGGTGGCTGACCAAGTAGTTAGCTGAGGTAATCTACCCATATAGCCATGGCTACTGCAGCAGTGATCACTATGATGAAGATGGTGCAGTCGTGTAAGTAAAACTTACTGTAACAGCTGATGCTGAAATGATCACTGCAGCAGTAGCTTCTCCCTCCCTCCACCTCCCTTGTTTTTTTGTGTTGTTTTATGCCAGGGTGTGAGCATTTATTTTTTGTGTTCCTAGCATTGATCTTTCGGAGCTCAGACTCCCTTTCTCTGCAGGAAGGAATGGTCTGAGGGGCTTCATGCCCAAACGTGTCTTTTAGTCAGCTCTGCTTGAGCTGCCTCACATTTTGGGTGAGTGGAAGTTGTCCTGAAACTTTGGAAGCTGACCAGCTGTTACATGCTTGGCAGGATATAACCAATATAGCTAAGGCTACTGCAGCAGTGATCATTCGATCATCCACTGTTATAGAAAATTTGACTTGCACAGCTGTACTTTTTATTTTTTGATTTTATAATCATGGTTTATATTTGAAATTGGTGTATAGGAAACTGGGAGTGAAGGTTCTTTATTCTCTTTGGGTGATATAGTCATCATGGCTTTCTTCCAAGATATTTATTTATTTATTTTTATTTATTTATTTTACATTTGTTGACCGGGATAGTCCGACTGGATGCATGTCCATTTTCAGCGGAGGCCCGGGGAGAAAAGCTCCAAGGGTAAGCAGATACAGCATTACATACTACCAGCATTACATATTACAGACTATTTACAGAGATTACATAAGTAAGCAAGTTAAACAAAGTTCCACAGGTTACAGTTAATCCTGAGCACAGGTCAGGATTAAATTAAATTACACAGTAAACTGGTTAACAGATTTTTACACATTCTAGAGAGAGTTAGCCAGGCTTGATACATTGACATAGCCAGTTAAGTGACAAATGTTGTTTGAGTCTAGTTTTAAATTGACCTAAGGTGGAAAGGAAGGTAATATCAGCTGGAAGAGAGTTCCAGGATCTACTTGCATAGTTTGCAAAGAGAGAATCCCTGGCTGTGTTATTAATTTTGCTGGTCTGAATTAGTAGTTTGTTAGAGGATCGAAGCGGTCTAGGATTGTTATAGGGGGTGATAATATTTTTAAGTGCAGGAGTATTGTCCGGATTATAGAGGATTTTATAGGCCATAATCAGTTGGTTATACTGGATTAGGCTGGGTAGTTCAAGCCACCCAAGCTGATTTAGATTGATGCAATGATGTGTCCTAAAAGGCAGCCCAGTGGCAAACCTGGCAATGTGGTTGTAGCAAATTGAGAGTTTGTTAAGGACAGTCTTGTTTAAATTCTAGAGTAGAGGGGATGCATACAGAAGGGTTGAAAGAAGGTGAGAGCGAGCTATGGCAATTTTAGCTGGAGGGGTTAGGAAGGCTTTTATTCTGTAAAGTGACCCTAGTTTTTTATTGATGGTTGTGATAGTTTGGTTAACATGTAGGTCAAAGTTTAGATTATTGTCTATGATGACACCTAATAGTTTTGTAGATGGGTCAGGGGAGATTATTGTGCCATCATTTGATTTTTTGGTAAAGGTGAAAGCGGTAGACCTATGTGTTGGTGAAAATAACAGCATTTTAGTTTTTTTGGGATTTAGGATCAGACAATGTTCAGAAAGCCAGTTTTCTATTGTATTAAAGGTGGTCTGGGCAGCTGACCATAACTCTACTGGAGATGTGGCTGAGCAAATCAGAGTAGCATCATCAGCATATTGGATACAGCTGACTTTTGGGATGACAGTATAAAGGTCGTTAATGAAAATGGAGAACAGCAAGGGCCCTAGTATAGAGCCTTGTGGTACTCCAAGGGTGTTAGGTAGAAAGTTAGAGAGTTTGTTCTGCCAGAGGACAGCCTGCTGTTGACCATTCAGGTAGGATTGAAACCACTGGAGGGCTCCAGTATCTAGACAGAATGTTTGCAGGGTGTGGATTAAAAGTTGGTGATCAACCATATCGAATGTCTTGGAAAGATCCAAAAAGTGGGCTGAGGATATATAATTATTGTTGCTATTATGGTTTATGGTGTTAATAAAGGCTAGGAGGGCTGAAGTAGTGCTGTGATGAGGAAGGAAGCCATGCTGAGTGTCTGCCTTAAGGCGATTTTGGATTAGATGGTGCATGAGTTGTCTATGAATACATTTTTCCATAATCTTTGCAAGTGGAGAGAGTATAGCTATTGGCCTATAATTGGAGAATTCAGTAGAGCTGCCTCCTTTGTGAAGTGGGATTACATAGGATATTTTCCAGATGGTGGGAATTTTAGCTTCTACTATGGTTCGATTGATTAGTATTGAGACGGGGTAAGCAATAGCATCAGCTGATTTTTGTAGGTACTCTGCAGGGAGTTGATCAGCAGAAAGTGTAGTGGGTTTTAATTTTTTGATCAAGGTATGGATAAGTGAAGTGGCGACTGATTGGAAGCTGAACGCGAGTAGGTTTCTAGGGGTGCTACTTTCAGGAACAGGGGAGCTAGGAAGTAGTTGGCTAGCTAGGGCTTGGATTGTCTCAGTAAAGAATTGGTTAAAACTATTAGAAACATCTTCAGGGGATTTATCAATAGTAGCAGCAGGGATTGGGGTTGAAGTTTGTCCAGGATGTAGTAGATTATTTAAACCTGCCCAAAGCTTCTGAGGGTTATTTTGATTTACTGTCTGTAAATTACAGTAGTATTGTTTTTTTTTGTCTTGTAAAATTGATTTTTTGGTTTCGTTCCTGGATTGCCTGTATTTAATGTGATCTTGAGGGTCTTTAGAAGAACGCCATAAAGCCCATGCTTTGTTTCTAAGGGTAATTTTGAGTTTAGACTATAGAAAGCCATGGTGCAGTTTTTGCCTTGGTTCTCTTTGAACGAACAGGTGCATGCAAATCAAGGATCTCAAGGAATTTGTTGTTAAAGTATGCTACTGCTTCCTCTAAGGGGAGGTGTTTTAGAATAGACCAATTACATGAGTTTAGTTCTTGCTGGAATTTGGCAGGGTCAAAGTTTTTATTGTTTCTAACCTTTCTGAGTAAGGGTTGTTGGGAATTAATGGTTTTGTGCTTAATTACATATGTGAGAAGGTGATCGCTTAGGCCATTAAGGAGGGTACCAGAGGTGTACAGTTGGGAGTGACTGTTTATGAGTACCCAGTCAAGTATACTTTCTTTTTGGTTGGGTTTACCTATCCTGGTAGGGGTGGATATGATTTGTGTAAATGCATGCAGGTTAATATGGGTGGTTGGGGATTCTGAGGAACAGGTGCCCCAGTCTATGTTAAAGTCTCCAAGTAGTAGGGTTTCTTGGGGGTAGTGACATGATAACCAGTGCAGAATATCTTCAAATGTAGATATATTGTTACCTGGGGGAATGTACATACAGATGATATTAATGCATTTATTTTTATTAAGTTGCAATTTGGTGGCAGGAATCTCTGAGTTATTAATCTGAGGAGGATGTATTACATCTATGGTTACATTCAACTCAGATTTATAGAGTACAGCTACTCCACCCCCCTTCCTCGAAGCACGATCCAGCCTGTGTATGTTGTACCCAGGTGGTAACACTTCATTGTCTTTAGTGTTAGGTTTTAACCAGGTTTCAGATAAACAGAGAATCTCAGGGGAGTGGACATCCAGAAGTGCATGCAATTCATGTACCTTGTTATTAATGCTTCTAATATTGAGATGACAGACTAGGAGAGAGTTAGTTGGCCTATTAATTGTAGGTTTGTAGCTTAGATTGCAAGTAGAGGGGGTATGTGTATCTGAAGTGAGTGGGCCAGAGTTGGGGTGAATATCACCACCAAGTATTAGGTTGTGTCTATACTTGGTGATGAACTTCAGGAATTTGTTTATTAGTTTGTGGTAGTGTTTGGATCTAGAGCTAATGTGCGCGGGGTTGAGATGTTGATAGACTGAACAAGATGTTGGATAGGATCTGGTACTGTAAGTATGATTGAAGGTGGAAGGATTTACAGCTGGGGTGATAGTATGGCCTTTTGGGACCTGAAATCCCGTGAGAAACTGGTTTTCATACAAGGTAAGGAGGTATGGCGTGAACAAGAGGGGTAGTAAAGAGGAGTATATCATTATCTGTGATTCAGCTAGTGAGTTAAGGAACTGTTTTATCTGGTGATGCAACACCAGAAGATAGAGTGGTGAGGTAAAGGTACTGGAAGGGGGATGGGAGAATGCCAGATGAAAGCTAATAGTTGCTATTAAAATGTAGGTAGACAAACGGGGGTGGGAATTATCCCAGATGAAAGCAGATAGGATCTAGAAAGTGGGGGAGTGGCTATAGTACTATAAATTTAGAGGTACTGGGGGCAGGAGGGAATTGGGGCAGGGAGGGGAGTGAAGAGAGCCCGAGTGTAGCGAGGGCGAACATAGCGGGGCTGTTGCAGTTTACAAGGTTTCCTAAGGTGTCCTAAAGCTATAAGGTAAGTATTACAGCTCTTAATGTAAGAGTCAATTTACTTCAGTTACAGGGGAAGGAGGCAACCACTCAAGTAGAAACAAAGAGCCCTATGGCTGACCAATATGGTGACCTGCTTAATTACAAAGCACTGTAAGTGAAAGCTTAACAAATTCTTTTTGTGTGTGCAACCTACTCTTTTTAAATGTTGAGAGAAACTGATTGCGGTCCTGTATATATTGGTTATATACAGGCTAATTTCTTTGCATTACCATATTGGTACTCCTTTTTAAAATATTGTTAAACAAAACCTTCCAGATCTTATGTTCTTTCTTCCTGAATTCAACATGCATGCAGTTTTTTCTGGAGACTTTCCTGTTGATTGATTATACATAATTTATACCTCTTCTCTTCCTATCCTAGCTATTAATTGCTGTGCCTTATCTGCCTCTGACCTTGCTTTAAGTCTTATGGCAATATATCTATTTTTGCCTTTTCTTGGTTTGCACATTCCTCTGCTTTATCAATTTTTTATAAAATGTTTGAAATATCTTTAATATATCAGTAGGGCCTGTTGCTATTTTTCTTGTTGTAGGCTCCCTAAATTTATCAACAACATTCTTTTTGTTACCTAAGTCATTGAGCTAAAAAAGTTTTTGTGCTTTGGCGTTATCAGAAGCAGTTGCTCATCTACAAGTGATGACAAAAGTATAGACGACTTTCTTGCTAATAATATTCAAAAGAACCTTCCAAACACAATATTAATAACATAGATAACCCCTTTTCCTTTAAAGAATTAAAGGAACAAACAAAAATATTAAGACAAAAAAGGCACCAGGGCTGAATGATCTAATTCCAGAATTTTACAAACTCTTAACCTGATAACATCTTGAAAATCTTACTCAATGCACTCCAAGAAGTTAAAACTACAGCAACCATCCCTCCCTCATGGAAATGTTCTATCATCTCTCCCGTCTTAAAACCAAATAAAGATCCCAACCTTTGCACATCATACAGGCTAATTTCTTTGCTTACCATTAATTACAAGATATTCATATCTGCCTTAGCAGATAGATTAAATAATGTTCTTTCAATATTAATTCATGAAGACCAAACTGGTTTTATGAAAAACAGAAAGGTACAAGACAATGTAATTAGATTATTGTCCTTAATAGCCTTAGCAAACAGGAAAAAATGAGCTTTCTATTTTAAGCCTTGTTATAGATAAAGCTTTCAACTCCCTAAGTTGGCCATATCTGTTTAAAGCTCTGCAAAAATACAATTTCTTCCCAAACTTTATAGGATTAATTAAAAAATTATATGAAAGTCCATGGCTCTAGAACCTGCTGTAAAGCACTAGGAAGCCTGAAACTGATACAAGCACCAAGCTCTCCTTGTCAATAAGGAGAAATTAATCATAGACACTAAACAGCCTACAATTGCAAAGTACCTTGCAAAGGTAAGGGAAAACAGCTCTTAAACCTTACAAAAAAGCACCTAAACAGGCATGTCCAAGGGTCAGCTTCCGGTAGTTTCTCCTGTCCACCTGGTGAATCTGGGCATACTGGGGTAATGCGGCAACTGCCTCATGTACACAGACAATCCTCTCCTCCTACCACCCAACACTACAACCTGTGAGAGATGCACTTACATAGCCAAACTGGAAGCAAAGCTCTCTCCGGTCAAGACTGTGCTAGACAGTCAAGAGGAGAAGGCTAACACCTTCGTTACACCTCTAGCAACTCATAGCCCTTCAAAACCCACACCATCAACTCCCACACATAGCAACACTAAACCCACATATGCAGAGGCCCTTAACATTAACCTGCCCAAGCAACAAGGACTTCTGAAGCCAAAACACAAACAAACACCAGTCACAACCAACGTGACACATAGCTCACAACACCAGTGTGCCACCCAACAACAGCCCCTAAGGCAAGACAATGTACCCAACACTTTAGTCATAGGTGACTCTATAGTCAGGCACACTGATGACCCACTCACCAGGTTGAACAAGGAGAAAATTACAGTCAACTGCCTGTCAGTTGCCAGGATCCACCACATAACGCATGCACTCAAGTCACTTCACAACAAGTACAAATATGACTCTGTCATTGTCCATGCTGGAGTAAATGACTTGAGACGTACCTCCCTGGACTACATGAAAAGAGACATGGAAGAGCTCTTGGATCATGTGACCCAGGCAGGTATGACCCTAGCCCTGAGTAGCATCCTGCCTTCATCCAGAATGATACCACAGTATAAGGACAAAATGATTGACTTCAACAATTGGCTAAGCTTCTGGTGTCATTCAAAGGGGATCCAGTATTTGTCTGCCTGGGAAGACATGACCAACAAACCACAATGCTTTGCCAGAGATGGTCTGCAGCTGTCACCCCTGGGATTCAGGTTACTGGCTAAAGCTCTTGCCACCCCTATAGTGCCTTTTTTAGGCAAGGTTCAAAGGATAAAACTACCACCGTAACAGATACAAGCATGCAAAATCTGAAGGTAATGCTACTCAATGCTAGAAGTCTAAACCTCAAAATGCACTCTCGAGGCACTCCTAAAAATGGAGAACATCGATATCTGTGCAGTGACTGAGACCTGGTTCAAGGCTCCAGAGAGCACCCCTGCAATACCAGGCTACAATTCTTACCACACTTTTCGGCCACAAAACCAAGACCTAAACACTAAAGGTGGAGGAGTGTCCATATTCACCAAGGATATTCACACCTCCAGTCTAGTTGCCCAACACAATGCATCTGAAATTCTCCAGGTGCAACTAACACTAGGTAAGACTGCAATCCAAATTGTAGCTTGCTACAGATCCCCCACCATACCCCAAGATTCTCACTACACCTTCCTAGACATACTGGAAAATATTAAGATACAACCAAACATAATACTAGGTGATTTCAACTACCCTGCCATTAATTGGGAAAACTACTCGGGTACCAACTCCTTTTCCCAACGGTTCTTGGAATTCATAAATTCCAACGCCCTGGATCAACTAATCCATTGTCCCACCAGGGGCTCCAGTATCCTAGACCTGGTCATTACCAACATGGAAGATAGATGCTCCACACCAGTGGTCACCCCCTCATTGGTCAGGTCTGACCATAAGCAAATCACCCTTGACATCCACATCCCACCCCCACTCCCCAGTAAGGAAACCTCCTTAAAAAACTTCTCCAAAGCCAGCTTCATGCTACTGAAGGCAGAAGTGACAAACTTCACAACACCCACGCAGACGGGATCTGGAAGTTCGACTGCAGAATCCTACACTAAGGCACTGTACGAGCACATCCACTCGTGCATGAATCATGCCATCCCAAATAGAACCAAGATGCTCTTCTCCAAAAAAAGGAAGCCAATCTGGTGGTCCCCTGCTATAAACAAACTACACAACAGAAGGAAGAAACTGTTGTAGAAAAGAGGAAAATCCCAGGATGCAAAAATCTCCCTCACCAGCCTCAGTAAGAAGCTGAGATCCCTCATAAAATCCTCAAAAGCTAGTTATGAAAATAAAATTACCAAAGATTCCAAAGACAACCACAAGGCATTCTATAGTTATGTCAAGAATCTAAATGGCAATGCTCAGATCTGCTCTGAGCTACAACAGAATGGCATTAAATATACTGATCCCAAGGATATTGCCAATATCCTGGCAGATCGTTTAGTGCCAACTTCACTCCCCTCTCACCCCCTAAAGGGCCCATCTCAATACCAAAATATTGCCAAATTCCGATAATCACAGCCACACAGGTAGAAACAGCACTCTCCAAAGCTAAGAATACAGCATCCATGGGACCAGATGACATCCCAGGCTGTGTACTACATGAACTACAAAATGAACTGGCACCCCACCTAATTGTCATGTTTAATCATAGCCTCACCTCAGACTTCATGCCCACTGAGTGGCACACAGCTACAGTTATCCCACTCCACAAGGGAGGATCCACCTTGGATCCCGGGAACTACCGTCCCATCAGTCTGACAAGCCTGATCTGCAAGGGCATGGAACACATTATCACGGAACTTATAAGCAAAGACATTGGCAACCTACAGACACTGGACCCCACCCAGTTTGGGTTTGTGAAGGGCCGATCTTGTCTCCTGAATCTGATTGACTTCTTCAAATCGGTCTCCAGAGCTGTGGACGAGGGTAAGGAGGTCCACACAGCCTATCTGGACCTCACCAAGGCCTTCAACACCATCCCCTACTCTGGAATCATAGATAAACTTACTAAGCTGGGTATAAATCCCTACGTCACTCGATGGGTTGCCAACTGGCTTACTGACAGAACCCAAACTGTAAAAGTAGCCGACTCCAAATCCAGCTCAAGACAAGTGACAAGTGGAGTACCTCAGGGTTCAGTCCTGGGACCACTCTTGTTTGGCATCTACTTCTCTGAAGTACAGGCCAACACTAAGGGACTCTGGCTAACAAAGTCTGCAGATGACTGCAAACTGAGAGCCATTATTGAATCCCCAAATAATGTGGATATTCTGCAAAAGGGCCTTACAGAAACAGATGCCTGGTGCCAGAGCCATGGGCTCAAGCTTAATGCCAAGAAATGTATAGTCATCCCCTTTGGAAAAAAAACATGTACCCATGAACTACCACATAGGTGGCAGGACACTAAACATCGAAAGTGTGATGAGAGACTTAGGGACATAAGTGGACAGTGGTCTCACTTTCAATAACCACATCGCCACAACAATCAGGAAATCCGTCTACATGGCACACCTCATCACTAAGGGCTTTTCATCTAGAAAAAAGGAGGTCATTGTACCACTGTACTCATCCCTCATTAGACCCATTATAGAGTATAATGCCCCATTTAGTATGTACCTCACAAGACATCTTCAACAGCTGGAAAGGCCACAGAAATACCTCACTAAAAGAATCACATGCCTAAAGCAGATGCCATATGCTGACCATCTAAAAAAACTCCAGCTATACTCTGTGGCATATCGTCTACTCAGAGGCGATCTCTGCTTAACATACAAGGCCATGTCAAACCCTGAGCTGTTGGACATGATCCACTTAAAGAAATCCCAATCCCTCAGAGCCACACGCTCCAGGGATCTAAACCTTATCATCACAATGAACAAAACATGCTGGAGGAATAGGTTCCTGACCCAGAGACTCCCCATACTCTGGAATAGACTGGCCATACATGTCAAGCAGAGCCCCTCATTGGCTCTCTTCAAAAGGAACCTTGATGATTGGATGGGAGATAGGAAATTCACCCCAGGGATCATGTCAGTCGCCCTGCTAGACAGGGGCCCAGAGAAGTAAATATTGTGGGAAAAAATTTCCAGGGAATTGTTATGGCTAGGCTTGCATAGGCCTTAGGGCCGATAGCCTAGTACCAACCTATGAACCTATGGCCTGTGTAAAGATTGGATCTTATCTATCTAGCCCATTTGAAATATTGAGGTACTAAACAAGGGTGCCCCCTCTCCCCATTACTCTTTGCCCTGTCTATTGAGCCTCTAGAAAATTATGTTAAATAATGAAAGTGTTAAAGGATATAAAGTGTCAGACAAATTATCCCCAAGATACAACTGTTTGCTGATGACCTACCAGTAACTTCTGATGATATTGAAAAATCAGTAGATCACCTATTACATAATCTAGACTTCTTTGCAATCGTCTCTGGTCTAAAATTCAATCACAACAAAACTCAGACACTTTAAGTGAATAAAAATGTTACTGTGAAACTTCGATCAAAAAGAGACATAAACTGGGAGAGCATGCATATTAAATATCTAGGTATCATTATTGAATCTTATTATAAAAAAAAATCACTTTCATCTAATTACCAACAACTTATAAACTCAATTACTAGTCTAATAGACAGTTGTAACAGACTCTTCTTCACATTTGAAGACAGACTAACTTTAATCAAAATGATACTGTTACCTAAGTCTTATTCATTGGCCAAACTCTAATAATTCCCTCACCTGTCAAAATTAAACAGAAAATAAATAACTTATTACACAGCTTCCTTTGGTATCCCATAAAACCAAGAATTTCTCTTCTCTGGCACACCACAAGTTGGGATGATAGGGTTTACAAATATTGATTTTTATTTAAACTCCACATTTATTAACATAGCGTTGCTTTGGAATTATACTTCTTATACATCATATTGGAAATCAGTACATGAAACCTTATTTCTTAATAGCAATAGGACATTGCTTGAACCATATACTCAAATACATACAAACATTTTTGTATGGATTTTAAAATTATTCATTCAAAGTGAAAGGTCAAAACTTGTTCTCACGCTTCTTATAAACCAGCTATTGCTGTTGTTTAAAAAGCTTATGCTTTCTAATCAATTAATCATCGCGATTAATCTAATCAATTAATTAAGAATTTATTAATAATTATGTTTCCTATTGCTTAGACAAATGAATGTTTGATATCTTTTGATACACAGAAAATGTTAGAATTTAAGAAGGGTGACCTATTATATTGGAATCAATTTCTCTCAGCTAATAAAATAAGTTTTACAGACTATTTGATCAGCAGATATAGTTCGCAAAATTGCAATTGGTTGTACGTCCAAACTTGTAAGGATTTTATGCATACTAAGCTCGTACCCTCATTAGAGGCATACAATAAGAGTAACTTCAAAATCTTGGATTTTATCTCAACAATTATTAATAGCTTACCCAAGAACACTTCATACATACCTCTTGTTTATAAAATTCTCAGGAATTATTTTGAAAAACAGATGTTTCTTTTTAGAATTATTCAAGTGAAGTTAATAGACAAGTATTCTCAGAAAAAGGAAAAAAAAAACTTTGTTTATAGTCGATGAAGGAATCCACATCTTCCCTGTTCTGGCATGTATACACATGGAAATGTTTACATAGATGTTGTTTCATCCCACATTGTTTAGCAATAATGTACACGAAAGATGAAATGAAATGCTGGAGATGTGGGCACCCTGATGCTAACTGGATACATATGGTTAATTGCAAAATAATTTCCCCATTTTGGTTAGACTTTAAATATCTTTGTAAAGCTCTACGGAATGACAACTGTATAATTTTTGACTCCCTTATCCTTTTCAATGTTTCTGTTCCTGAAGTCATTCCTAAAAAACAAATATTTTTCCTGCGATCTATCCTCTCTATAGCAAGGAAGACTGTTACTAAAAATTGGAAATCCCAATCTACTCCTGTCTTTAAAGTTGAGTTTATTCATCTTGTGAAATACATTTATAAGAATGAGATTGCTACTATAAAAGCAAGGACTAAGAACACAACTCATCATTTAATTGCTTGGACAAAATTGTCTAATCTGTTAGAGAAATATTAAGTGTTCTCCTATGTACATTGCTTTTTTAGTTGTTATGGACATTGTATATAGTTTATTTGTTTTTCTTGTTACTATAACTGTTAAGTTATTGTGTTATGAATACAAACATTTTGGAAAAAAAAAAGAAATAGCTGCTTAACAGCAGCCTTTCCAAAGTTGTGAATATCATGCAAATACTACCTTATTTTCCCTTAGCACTTGCATTTGCTCCTGTTCTTGCTGTGTGTGATTAATGCTACTGTTTTGGTTTTGGTGTGAGAAGGAGGTAAGAATCATTGATGCTTGGTATTAATGTTTCTTGCTCTGGTGAGAGCAGAAGCTAAGGATCATTGATTCCTAGCTACATGCAGTTGTGATAAGACCAGCATTATCTCCACTACCAGACAAAAAGCACTTCAAGTAATTAATTGCAAACATCACTGGCACTATTCCCCCTTCAGCCCACATTAGTAAGCACCTGGAGCCATGGATTTGCACTTTCTGTCTTTTCAGCCAGCTTGGCTGAAATGAGCATCCTGAGACAATGTAGTAATTGTTTCATGTTTACTGACAACTGTCTTCTATTTAACAGACTGTCAGTGTGTAAGAGATGCAGTTATTTAGATTCATAGGTTCATAGGTAGGTACTAGGCTATTGGCCCTAGGGCCTATATAAGCTTAGCCAAATGGTACCCTGGCTTTTGCCACCCAAGAAAATTATTTTCCTGTGCCCCTGTCAAGCAGAGCCACAGAAGTGATCCCCGGGGTGAATTTCCTATCTCCCATCCAATCATCAAGATTTTTCTTGAAGAGTGCTAATGAGGAGCTTTGTTTGATATAGATAGGTAGTTTGTTCTGGAGTATGGGACGTTTCTGGGACAGGAATCTATCCCACCAGCATGTTCTGTTTATTGTGGTGACAAGGTTTAGGTCCCTAGAGCATGTAGCTCAGAGGGATTGGAATTTCTTTAAGTGGAGCATGTCCAACAGCTCTGGGTTTGACATAGCTTTGTATGTTAGGCAGAGCTCGCCCCTGAGTAGATGATATGCAACAGAGTAAAGCTTGAGTTTTTTGAGATGGTCTGCGTAGGGCATCTGTTTGAGGCTGGTAATCTTCTTTGTGAGGTATTTCTGTGGCCATTCCAGTTGTTGTAGATATCTTGTGAGGTATGTACCAAAAGGGGCGTTGTACTCTATAATGGGTCTAATGAGTGATGAGTAGAGGGGAACAATGACCTCTTTTTTCCTGGATGAGAAACCTTCTGTGATGAGGTGTGCCACGTAGAAGGATTTCCTAACTACTGTGGCAATGTGATTATCAAAGGAGAGACTACTGTCCAGCTGTGTCCCAAGGTCTCTATTCACAATTTCAGTGTTAAGTAGACTATCGCCTATGTGGTAGTTCATGGGTACAGAGTTTTTACCAAAAGGGATGACAATGCAATTTTTGGCATTGAGTTTGAGGCCATGGCTTTCACACCAGGCATCTGTCTCAGTGAGGCCCTTTTGTAGGATGTCCACATCGTTAGGAGTTTTGATTATGACTCCTAGTTTGCAGTCATCTGCGAACTTTGTTAGCCAAAGACCTTCTGTGTTAGCCTGTACTTCAGAGAAGTAGATACCAAACAGGAGAGGACCCAGGACTGAACCTTGTGGTACTCCACTTGTCACTGGTCTGAAGCTGGATTTAGAGTCTGCTACTTTCACAGTGTGAGTTCTGTCAGTGAGCCAGTTGGCAACCCATCTTGTGACATAGGGATTTATACCTAGTTTAGTGAGTTTATCTATAATTCCAGAGTGGAGGATGGTATCGAAAGCCTTGGCGAGATCTAGATAGGCTGTGTGAACCACCTTACCCTCATCTGCGGCTTTGGTGACTGCTTCAAAGAAATTTATCAGGTTTAGGAGACATGATCTGCCTTTTACAAACCCAATCTGGGTATGTTCCAGAGTTTGGAGATTACCAATGTCATTGTTTATAAGTTCCATGATGATACGTTCTATAGCCTTGCAGATCAGGCTCGTCAGGCTGATGGGGCAATCCCCCTTTGTGGAGTGGGATAACAGTTGCTGTGTGCCATTCAGTGCTCACAAAGTCTGAGGTGAGGCTATGATTGAACGTGGTACTTAGGTGGGGTGCCAGTTCATTCTGTAGTTCATGTAGAACCCAGCCTGGGATGTTGTCAGGTCAATGTTAATGTCAATGTTGTCAGGATTTAATGCTAGTGGAGGCAAAACTCTTAAAAGAAAGCGCTACAGGTAAGCAGGTTGTCAGTATTACACAGCACCACATTAAACTTAACACACACAGATTAGAGCAAACACATAGATCTACATATGCTGAGGGTCTTAAAAGTAACCTACCTAACTACCAAAGCATCTTAAATATAACGTAAAAAACAAGTACCCTCAGCAGCCTTGCAAATTCTCACAACACAGGCAGCACCCACCTTGAAGCAGACATTGGAGAGTCACAGTGTCTCAATTCAAAAACCAATAGGGCAGACCTCCACACGGTCCAACATCCTAACTATAGGTGACCCCATTGTGAGTTACACTGATGCACCACTGTGCGAGGTGAGGGTCATGGTTCATTGCCCATCACAAGACACACAGGAACTTATATGTCAGGATTCACCATATCACACAGACACTCATGTCTTTATACCTCAAGTACACGTGTGACATAGTCCTAGTACATGTAGGTGTAAATGACTTGAGACTTATTCCCCTGGACTATATGACAAGAGACATGATGGAGCTCTTGGGATTTGTGTCTGAGGCAGGTATGAACCTAATCTTGAGTAGCATTTTACCATCACCAAGAATGATACCACACTACAAGTACAATGTTATTCATTTCAACGGTTGGCTTAGCTCAGGTGTTATTCAAATGGGGACCAAAGTATATCAGCCTGGGTGGTGACAGTCCTAACTGCTTTGCTAAGGATGGCTTGCACCTATCAATAGGTACCACAATTACTGTCCTCCAGTTTACTGGCACTTCTACACTAACCATTGATCTTCTGGCGATCTTCATCAGTGAATCTTTTGAAACACTGGCCAGATATCTGAGGGCCCTGGGAGGCAGCCCATTAGGTCTGTGTACTTTATTCTCACTAAGAGCAGTCACTTCATTATGGTCTTCCTCCATGTCTATTCAAACATCTGTCCACTGTTCTTCCCATCCTGCCCTGTCTGTCTTTCAGTGTGACATTCTCTCCTTGCCTTCCTTTCAGATGACTGAAACAAAGTACTCATTCTCTGCATTTCCCAGTCTTCTGTGATCTCTGTCCCATCATTACTTAGCCTAGCCATGTCTGTCCTTTCCTTTCTTTCACTATGAACTACAAATGCCACCCCCCCTTTCTGATCCCTTCTTCTAATTTCCTTTTAGCTTTAGCATTTGCTGCCATTACAGTCCTTACTGCTTTGTCTGTAGCTTCCTTGTGCTGTGTCCCCTCCATCTCTCCAGCCCCTAGCTTTTGCCTTTGTAGTCTCATTCTATGCAGACACATTGGCCTTCACATTTTTGTATTTTTCCCTCTTCCTCATGCTCTCACTCATAGCTTGAAGTATTTTATCTCTGACCCATTCGCACACCTTGCTTACTGCCTTGATTTGCTCCCCATCTCCTACTGCATCCTTGGCCACATTCCCCAGCAGAACACAAGTCACTATTCTACAATCGCACATTATTGTTTTTCTCATTTATATTTACTTTCCTCCTGCTCTGAACCACACAGTGGCAGGACCACTGTTGGCTGTAAACACCGTGTAAAGAAGCATGAGTAAACATGCTTTTAACTGTTGGATTAGAACTTAACAGTAATTGACTGAGATCTGATGTGCTGAAAGTGAAGAACAGATTTTGGTATGTTGAAGTGAGGATGGTGAGCATAGTTGTATGTGGTGTAAGTGGGATCTTATTTTCTGAAGCAAGAGAGATTTGTTTAAAGTGTAGAGGACATGACAAGGTGGACAAGAGAGGAATTATCTGTCAGATAAGTGAGGTAAACAGTCTGTTGATAAAAAAGCAGATTGTTAATGTTGGTTGTAGGAAAATAAGACAAGTTTGTAGATGACCAATGTTTGAAGTATAAGTGAATTATGTGACTGTAGGAGTTCCAAGATACAAAGGATTGGAGGCGTGCTTTGCATAGTTTTAAATGTTGACGTAGGGACTGATGAGCTTATGTTAATAGGAACAGATTTTCGTTCAGATGGAAGGTAATTACTAGGTGTTTATCCCCTGGTTTTCGTTACTGATGTTTTTTTTCCAGTAAATATCAATTAGTGAACCTAAGTTGTCTAGGTGGTGTGTACCAGGTTAATGTAGCCATTATATTAGGACATCAATTATTTTAATTTCTCCAAGTCTTTGACTTTCTAATACCATGACAGGAATGGACCCCATTCCTAAGTCAAAGTACAATTAAAGTTCATGAAATTAGTATTGTTTCAATCTTTGATGTCAGCCAAAAGTGCTCTTTGGAGCACCCGCAGTGTGCCCAGTATTGTCTCCTGCAATTCGTACAGAGTTACATGGATTGGTAACATATCTAAATATGATTGTAGAGTCTTTTTTTTTTTTATAAGACCCATTGTTCCCACTACTATTGGAAATGTTTGGGTATCTTTCTTCGACATTGCTCTCGTTTCAGCCTGCAGATCCTGATATTTTATGACTTTGTGTCTCTCTCTACGCAAGACATTGTAGTCAATGGGTGTAGCGATTTCAATGATTAATGCTACTTGTCTTCTTTTCTTGAACCACTTTATCTGGTTTTCTAGCATCTGTCTTTTGAACTGTTGGTAATGGGTGATCCCATGTGATATAAACTTCATAATTTTCTATGATGCTTTGTGGCTCATGTTTCCAGTGTTTTTCAGCCACTTCAATGCCATAGTGTTTGCACAATCCCCAGTGCAACAATCTTGCCACATTTTTATGCCATTCATTATACAGTCCTTCTGCCATTAGTATGTCGCAACCTGCAACAAGGTGTGCAACTGTTTCCAGTTGGTTTTACAAAACTTACATTTATCTATATCTCCTACATGCTCAATGGACTTTGTAAACCAACGTGTATGTAGCCCACTATCTTGGGGTGCCAATATTAACCTTTCATCTCTTGGTTTGAATTCACCTCTCCTTAACCATTCCTGTGTTCATTCCTGGTCAACATGAGATTCTTCCAGAAGTCTTCTATACTTGCAACTATATTTATGCTTTTTCCACATGTCTTGCCTTCTCATCTGGTCCTTCACCTTATATTCTTTCTTTTGTTTTTTGGCACATTCAGTTGCTGCCTGATTTTTATCCACTTCTGGTTTGATTTCCATTCCTGCTTGATGCTGATATGCTTCTGCTAAATTAAGCAGAGAAGTCATCTTAGATTTATTCTCCTCATGTTTCAAAACTTTCACTATGTTTGGGTCTTGTGAGGTCAGTAGATATGTGTGGAGTCCCACTATTGCAGATCTATACATATAATCAGTTTCAAGGAGGCCCATCCCTCCTTTAGAACGGGGAATATATAATCTTGGTATGCACTGATTTTTTCTAAATCATTTCGTGAGCATGAAGCATCCTTCTTGTTTTCCTATCTAATCTATCCAACACGTTTTGGGGCCAGTCAATCACTCCAAAACTGTAAGTTAGGACAGGAAGAGCAAATTGGTTTATAGCTTGAATTTTGTTCCTAGATGTCAGTATTGTTTTCAGGATTAAAGTCTTCTGAAATATTCCTTACTAAGTTTTATTCGCATTTGTTCATGGTTTATTGTTCATCCTTCATCAATTCCTAAGTATTTATACACTCCCTCTTGCTCAAGTTCTTTTATATCACATTCTTGTCCCAAACTGTTGTTTTCCTGATGTTGCAGTTTTCCTGCTTTAAATGTTGCTTTTGCACATTTATCAAGACCAAATGACATTCTTATATCATCTGAAAAAGTTTTGTCAACCTGCACTTGTGCTTTCAGTTCCCCATCTGATGAGCTGTGCAGTTTTAAATCATCAACAAAGAGAAGATGAGAAGTCTTTACACTTTGTTGTCTTTTAGGAGCTGTTAAGTAGACAGCTTAATGGGTTAAGGGCAAGGCAGAATAGCAGCAGTGACAGAGAGTCACCCTGGAATATCCCCCTTTGAATTTGTATCCCTGGGATACTAATTTGTCCTTTATCATGGCATAATTGCAAAGTGGTCTGCCACTGTTTCATGGTCACTGTCATGTAGTCGATCAGTGTAGGGTGCATCTTATACATTTTTAAGCACTCTTTTATCCATGAATGAGAGATACTATCAAATCCTTTTTTGTAGTCAATCCATGCCATACTTAGATTCTTCCCCTTTTTACAGTTCTCCACTATAACTTTATTTAACAACAAATGATCCTATGTTCCATATGACTTTCTTTTATTGCCCTTTTGTTCTACTGCCATAATTGAGTTTTCTTCTAAATGACTATAAACTCTGTCAGCATCAATTCCCGTCTATTGTTTATACATCGTCGGAAGGCAAGTTATTGGTCTATAATTTTTTGGGTAGCTTGCAGGTTCACTCTTAAGTAGAACCATTGTTTTTCTGTTGTTAACCAGGTTGGTGTCAGTTCGGGTGTGGATATAAATAGTTCTTACTCATGGCTAAATCTTCGTGCAGAGATGTTAATACTTTCAGCCAAAAATTAGATACTGCATCTGGGCCTGGAGTTTTCCGATTAGAGGCTTTTCTTAACTTTGCTTCAATCTTTCTGGCTGTTTCTTCATCCCATTTCATATCCTGTATCTTTGAACCTCTTGTTCTTTCTTTAACTTCTTCTATCCATTTAGCATCTTTGTTATGTTCCACAGGATCTTCATAGATACTTCTCCAAAATGTATCTATTTCTTCTTTTTTGGCAGTCCTTCAATTATTTTTACCTTATTTCCCAATTCTCTATAAAACATTTTTGGATCATCAATACATTGCTTATTTTGTACTTTTCTTTTATGCTTATTTGGTTCCCCTTCACAAGATCGAATGAATGGAAGCTCGAAATGCATAAGCTCGAGACCAGAATCTCGAACTTCCATTCATTCGAAATTGTGAATGGGAAGTTTAGGGTTAGAAAAAAAAAACAGTTCAGTTACCTTTTTGCAGGGGGCTAGGACCCCCTGCACCCTTGCAGCTGTCATCTAAGAGCTGCGTGACCGCACTGTAGCGGAGGACTGGGAAATCTTCCATTTTATGCTTATGCATATAGCGCGGAAAGGGAGATTTCCCTTTCCTTCACTGTAGTGTGATCTCGGAGTAGGAATATTTAAGTAGGGGAGGTGTGGGGGGTGCAGAGGGGGAAAAGCCCCCCCCCCTGCAAAAGCATTAGAAAGGTGTTTTTTTTTATTTTTATTTTCCCTTCACATTTTTGAATTTCTGTAAACTCAAGATTCTGGCTTCGGGGTTATGAATTTCGAGTTTATAGGAATTCAGTCTTGTGAAGAGGAACCGTTTATTTTCGTATCTTTGAAGTCTTTCTGCCTGTGCTGAAATTTTTAGCTTATTTGCAATAGTGCATTATAGATCGTGGTCTGTTTTAATACTGGGCAGTGCTTTTATCACATCTATTTTTCTTAGTATTTTTGTTGATCTATTCCCTCTTCTATAATCTTCTAACAGTGACACTTCTTGTCTTAACTGCTTTATAGTTTTCTCTATTCGATATTTGCATGATGGTATTCGATTTATCCCCTTCCTTTCCCTCACTACCCTGTATTCTTGTGGTAGAACTTTATCAGTTATTAATTTAGCTACACAGTAATATATCCTGTTTACTTCTGTTATATCACATGAGCCTCTATGAACAGTCCTAATTACTGTGTTCATTTGTTTCATCAAACTTCTGACTTTTGGGGTTTTATTAACCTTCTGCAGTCTGTTTCTTTCATTGATCTTGATATATGTCTTTGTCTATTAAGTCAAGCAACTCTTCTCTTTGCTCATTTTCTTTCAAACTAAGGGCACATCCCTTGCTTTCCAATTCCTGCGGGCATTCTATAGAAGATTCTATATCACCTTCCTGTGGCACATTCTCTTCAACTTCATCCCGTGCCATCCGTTACTCTATCATATGGGAACTCACTAGCCTATCACTCCTCAACATTGACTGCATCAGAGTTTCCACAGTTTCCTGTTCCTTCCCTTGCTGTCTAGCTTCAAGTGAATGTTAAACTGGTTTCCTGTAGAAGAATCCAAATTATCTTCATATGGCACCTGACCAATTGCTTCCTGTTCCACTGATTTCTCCTTAATTTGGATATCCATTACGCTATCCTGTTGTGGTGCTTTCTGAATTAGATTTTCTACACCGAATCTTTCACTTTGCAGATACTCTACTCCATGACCTCAGTTTCTATTTCTTTAACTTCTCCTTTACTGATCTCCTTTTCTACTTTTCCTCTTTGTCTTCTTATTTTTTGTATTGTAAAGTTGTCCATGTTTTTATTCCTTTGGCTATATTTCTCTTCAAATATCTTTGATGCTGCTCTTTTTGTATTGGTTAGTTTTGCTTTCTCCTTTGAATAAATATTATACCATATTAAATCTCTTTTTCTTTCCCATGTCCATATTTCTTCTTCAGATGTTTCTTGATCTTCCTGTTTCTCCCTACTTTGTGGACTCACTCCATCCTGTTGTGATGTAACCTGTGCTAGGCCTTCTACACCAAATCCTTCACTTGACAGGCACTCCATAACTTCAACTTCTATTTTTTTTAACTTCTGCTTTACTAATCTTCTTTTCTACATTCCATCTTTGTGATGTTATTTTTTTTATTGTGAAATTTTCCATATCTTGATGCCTTTGCCTGCATTTCTCTTCAAATATCTTTGGGGCTGCCTTCTTCACATTGATTAATTTGGCTGTTTCCTTTGCATAAATATTGCACCATATCAAATCTCTTTCTTTCCCATGTCCATATTTCTTTTTTATACTTTTCAAATATCTCTTGGCTTTGTCAATTAATTAATGTATAGCTGCTTGCATGCAAAATTAAGATGGATGTGTTTAATTTTGTTTTCTAGTGGCATCCAGTTTAAGTACTTTAGTACATTTTGGTTGTATGAATGGGATTGTTGTTTATCAGTAAATCTAGGTGTATTCCCTCGTTTGTGTTAATCCTTTCTGAGAGAACACATTTTGGGGGGGGGATTGCTATTGTAACATTTTTGATGGAAGTAAGGATTCAGCTACACTGATCTTTGATTTTGTGACTTAATTTTATTTTGCAGAGAGCTCCATGATTTAGTTCACCTCTCTTACAGTGCTCTGTAAATATTTACTTAAATAATTTTATTTTTAGTTTTTGATTTTGTTTACAGGGTTTGTCCATCTGGGTTAGTGGAGAAAGAAAAGACTTTTCAGTGGAGGCCAGAGGAAAAAAGCTCCATATTGCATTCAGTAATAAACTTGAACAGACATTAAATAATATACATTAACAATTGCACACACATTTGCTAATTGGATTACAGTCATATGAAAGCAGAGACAGGAAGATACTTATGTGTTGGTAAATGTTGAACGTTGAATATTTGAAGAGGTGTATTAGCGTGTTTGTCAGAGAAATAAGAGACGATAGATTGATAGGTAAAGTGATTGGCTAGCTGCCCTTGCAGGGCACTTTAAGCCTAGGCAATTTCCCTTCTAAGATGAGAATCAAACCGCGTACCTCAAGCTCCTTCACCATTATTCCCGCCTCCAACCCATGTGATTAGTGCTTAGAAATTCAAAGAAATGGAGATGAGAGAATGAACTAGGCAGGGCAGAAAATGTTACTATTTTAGTTAAGAAGTGCGGTGTAAACAGGTTTAGACAATTGTATATAAGGCTATCATGAGGTTCATATTAAATGTATAGAGGTGGGGGGGGGTGACCTGTGTCATAAAAAAGTATATAGCTGGGAGATGCTAGTAAAATTATTTGGGTATTGATGAAGACTGGTTGTGGGGTATAGGATTCTGAATGAAGAGAAATAATTTGATAATGTGGCAGCCTGAAGATAACAGTAACATTTTAACCGGAAGATGTACAGGATGTACATTGGTTTGACAGGTGAAATTTTAGTTGTGTTTTAAGTAAGTCTGCATTTTGAATTAATTTCAGTGGTACTGGGATGTGGTTCCATAGTTTAATTTCACTATTTGAATATAGAACGTCACCTGCAGTGTTTGATTTGGTTGAAGTGATTTGTGATTTTTCTCTGAAATGTAAAATTCTGTTGCGGGAGTAGTGTTGTATTAAGTTGTTAGGGCTGGGGAACAGTCTGGGTGGTAGAGGAATTTGTATATTGAAGTTACCTGGGGAAGTACCTGGGGAAGAGCTAGGTGATGTCGTAGCTCTAACCAGTTTAATTCTCTTGAGGGCTCTTGAGGGATAGGCAGTGGTGTTTCCTATTGTCGTAGTTTACTGCAAATTTGGCTATTTTATTATAACATTGCTCAACTTTAGACAGTTATGAGAAAGTAAGAAAGTAGAGACTGTCTGTCTTCTGGCTATGTCAGCGAGGCAGGTTTTTACTCTTTTTAACCACATGTGATGCGAATTTCAAGTGGTCGTCATTGATAACATCCAGTAATTTTGTGTGGTTTACTTGTTCTGTTATGGTGCTGTTGGCAGAGACGATAGTGAATAGTGTTATTTTGGTAGAGATGCGTTGTGTGGTGAAAAGCAGTAATGTAGTATTTTGGGGGTTTAAAAGTAGTAAATTTTTTTGCCGTGTATTCTAATAATGTTAGGTTGCAGTCAATGGTGATGCTGAGGTGTTTTCATTTAGAGATTATTTCAGTGAATCTCATATATGGTCAAGATGCCTAAAGGGTCTGTGGTTTATTGGGATGGATTTCTGAATATCAATAGCTTTATTGTATTTCGACTCAAAATAAGATTATGGTTCTCCTGACAGTGGATGATGGTGTTGATGTGTTTCTGCATCGGATAAATAGTACTAATAAATCGTTAGTGTTGTGTCAGAGTGTTAAGTTGTGTGCATACTGAATCAGTCTTACTCCATTGGTGGACTCATGCATACGGTTTATGAACACTCAAATTATTAAGAGTCCCAGAAGTGATCGCTGTGAGACTCCTCCATTTGATGGGAAAGTTTATGTGGAGCTCTGCTAGGCTGTAGCATGGGTCTTTTTGTTACAAGCTTGAGGCTCATAAGATAACTAATTGGTTGCAATCAGAGTTTCAAAGCATGTGCAATCATATTTAGTAGTCAGCTATATGAAAAGCTTTTAAGAATTCTGAAAAACAATGCTGCAGTGTGCTGGTGTTTATCTAAGTGTATAGCAACATAATCTAGGTGCTTTAGTAAGTGCTATGTGGATGGATGCTTTGACTATGCAAGAGAAGTTGTATTGCTTTAGGAAATCAGTTAATTGCTCATGTACTATGTATTCTGTTTTTATAGATAAGGACTTAGGATGCTGACAGGCCAGTATTTGTCTGCATTATGAAGATCACCATTTTGAATTCTGGAATAATCTTAATCTGTATCCACACTATGGGAGAGCATCTTTTATACAACCTCCTGTTAATAAGTTTAGTTAGTGGAAGAACAATGAATGGAGCGTATTATTATTATTTTTTTAAGTATGATAGTGGTAGTTTATTCGTAGAGGCTCAAAAGTTTCAACAGCAACACCTTTCCTTTTGACACTGAGGTTAGTGTTAATACAAATTGTGGATAGTCAATGACCCAGCTGCTGTTTACAGCTTTCTGAGTGCATTCCTGACCCCTGGAGTATTGGATGTAGAAAAGTTGGCAAACATGTTTACAGCATCATGAGAAGTATGCAGGTCAAGGAGATTTAGTTTAGTAGTTGTGGTTTTCCTGAGCGGCTTATTTACCATATTCCAGAATGTAATGAGATGTATTAGATTGCTCTCCTGTAGCCATATGAAAAAAAAAAGTTTTGTTTGCCTTATCAGGACTTGACATCTATTTCTAAAGTCGCTGTATCTGTTTAATGAGGGACTGTTTTCAGGGATGTTGTGTCACTAATTCTCATGCGTTTCTTTCTGTATATGTTTGCTCATCCAAGACAAATGCTTCATGCTTCATATTTTGATGTTTTTTAGAGTGGGAGGATTCAGTTTGTGCTTCCAGACATTATAACTTGGATGATGACTCCCTAAATAATTTGGCAGAAACCGACTCAATGTATATTTGTAAGTGGACAGTCCAGTGTACTGTTAACACCTGTTTTAGGAGCTCTCTGAGTAAGGGTAGTAATCATTTGAAAGAATCCTGATGGTAGTTGTTCTAGGGTGTGTTGTAGTCTGTGAGGATCAGTAATTTAGTGAACATATCTTGGCCTCCAAGTTTGACACTCTCCAATAGCTTTAAGACTCGTGATTTGGCTTTGTTGCAGTAACCTGAAGTTCACATAAATTTGCATTTTTTTTCTTTACTTCGGGAAGTTTTATCATTCATTCATTCATTCATTCATTCATTCATTCATTCATTCATTTTCCAAAAACCTACTTTATCCTCTCCACAGTCATAGAGGAGCTAAAACTGATGCTGTCATTCATTAGGCATAAAACAGAGAACTGATCCTTGATGAGAAGGTGGTCTCCCTACACACACACACACACACACACACACACACACACACACACACACACACACACACACACACACACACACACACACACACACACACACACACACACACACACACACTAGAAGATCATCATTTTGTCTACTTGGATGTCTTTGGGATGTAAGAGGAAAGAGGAGTACACATCAAAAATCCTCACAGACAAAGGGAAAACATGCCTGTTGTGCACAGAATGTACATTATGCAGGAAGTAGACTGGAGATCCAGTCACGGTGAGGAAGTAGTACTAAAATTGCATCACTTTACAATTCTTAAGACAAACTTTACAGTGAGAATGCAGTTTATTCACACGTTGAACAACGGCAACTTGAGTCCATAGCTATTCTCAGGTATAATTAGGGAAAAAGTAATAAGATTGTTGGAAATTTAATACTTGTGCATTTTGGATGCACTGGCAGAAATGCGTAGCAAAGAATGTTTTATACAGCAGATGAATGCTGAATATCTGCAGATGCAGAACAGCTGGTTTAAATAATGTAATCACATGCTTGTGAAGCCAGACAAAAAAAATGGATACAGGAAATTGAAACTGATACTCATCATTCTCACCACACCTTCTCCCAGAGATGTCCTATGCCTCTACCATGAATCATAGTAGGAGACGCCCTTGTTAGCCCCCAGGAAAGGCACGTTCATCCTCCCTTGCCTCTCTGTCAGTCACCTGAGCTGCTGCTCAAACCCTGGTCACCTGGGCCATTGTGAAGGCTTTATCCCTCTTCTTCACCAGAGTAGCTATAACTCAGCATTGTTTCTGATGAACTTCGTAGAGCTACGAAATGTTTTTGATGTTTTTTTTTTTTTTTTTTTAACAGAACAAGGCAGCACAACAAAATAAAATATTTATTTATATATGTATTTATTTCCATTTGTTGACTAGAATAGTCCAACTGGGCAACACCCCCTTTCAGCAGTGGCCCAGGGATAAAAGCTCAATGTTTGCATGTTAAAACATAAGATATTAGAAACATAGCCTATGATTCATATGAAAACATAAAACATTAGAGAATTTTTTAAACTACTGAAAGTAGGTTTGAGAAATACAAAAAGTTTCCAAAAGCGTACGTAGGCATGAACTAGAGAAAAGAATGAATTAGCATACATGTGACATATGCAAAAATGTGTGTGTGTGTGTGTGTGTGTGTGTGTGTGTGTGTGTGTGTGTGTGTGTGTGTGTGTGTGTGTGTGTGTGAGACATTCACACATCAGCTAAATCCAAGTAGAAAAAAGACCAGGAGCATAACCAATAATATAAGATAATAATAATTCCCTGTAACCTATCAAAAGTAAGCAGCGGGTAATCTAACTCAAAAATGCATGGTGTTGCAGCTGAAAGGAGCAGGCCAACCTATTTAGTAACACAGAGGTCATGTAGTGCAAACAAGCTTTTGGTCTATCATTAGCAGAAGTCTCAGTGTTGCCAGATTTCCTTTAATATAAATGTATATGAGTAAGGCATTTGTTGACTTACCTCACCTGTGTTTTCCAGCTTTTCAAAATCAAAAATAGGACATTTCTTGATGAACTTTACAGATCATTGATAGGTAATTTCACCCACTGCAGCAACCTCATTTACTCAAAATTAAAATCTAAGGTTGCAACTTTTAGCTTAATTTTGTTACTGTATCTTATTACATAGAAAATTAGTTTAGATGTTTTTGCTTACTATACATTTCTGAGGGGTATGTGAAAATATGTTTTCTGATGAAACAAGAAAAGGAAGGGTTGATCGCCACCCTCCTGTTCCTTCCCTGCACCCTCCCTTCCTTTTCCACGGAAGAGATGAATGCATAAGGGCCATTAAAGTGCTTCACTCACATTTTCCTGTCCTGCTCAGTTAGATGTGTATTTAACATGTTAACCATTACACAATAAGCATCTGTATGGTGTTGCCACCAAAAAATTGTTTTTTTTTTATTTAGAGTGTGTGGCAAGGGCGGTAGTGTTGCACTAACATCAGTGAACTTCAGGACACAGAGCACTCCAGAAAACCATGCAATTTATAATTAATGTATCATAGTTTCATAGTTTCATAGTTTGGTACTAGGCTATCTGCCCTGGGGCATTTATAAGCCTAGCCATAGTGATGTGGCTTTCGCCACCCCATGTAATGGTGCAAAAGTGTACAGTATAGATTTAGAATACTGTGCCTCTGTCTAGTAGTGACACAGTGAAGATCCCCTTACATAATAGAATTAGTTTACTGTGCCTCTGTCTAGTAGTGACACAGAGATGACCCCTGGGGTAAACCTATGATCTCACATCCACTCGTCAAGATTTCTCTTGAAGAGAGTCAGTGAGGGGCTCTGCCTAACATGAACTGGGATTCTGTTCCAGAGTGTGGGAAGCCTCTGAGTTATGAATCTGTCCCTCCAGCATGTCCTATTCATATTTGTGCTGAGGTTTAAATCTTTAGCTCTCGTGGTTCTGATGGATTTGGATTTTTTGAGGTGGAGCATGTCCATCAATTCCTGATTGGACATGGCCTTGTATGTCAGGCACAGATCACCTCTGAGCAGGCGGTATGCTACTGAATAGAGCTGGAGTTTCTTTAGTCTGGCAGCATATGACATATGTTGGAGACCCTTGATCCTCTTGGTGAGGTACTTTTGGGGTCTCTCTAGCTGTTGCAAGTGCCGGGTGAGGTACATACCAAATGGAGCATTGTACTCAATCATGGGCCTGATAAGGGAGGAGTATAGGGGTACAATGACCTCCTTTGATCTGGATGTGAATCCCTTCATGATAAGGTGGGCAAGGTCGAAAGTCTTTCTAACCACTTTGGCAATGTGGGTGTCAAATGAGAGGTCACTATCGACTTGGGTCCCCAGGTCTCTGATTACTTTTTCCGTACTCAGTGGGTTACTGTCTATGTGATAATTTGTGGGTACTTTGTTTTTCCCAAAGGGGATGACTATACACTTTTTGGCATTTAGTTTAAGGCCATGACTCCGGCACCAGTTGTCCATTTCAGTAAGGCCTTTCTGTAGGATGTATGTGTCAGCTGGTGTATTGACTATGGTGCCTAGTTTGCAGTCATCTGCGAACTTTGTCAGCCACAACCCTCCCATGTTTGCTTTCACATCTGAGAAATAAATGCCGAACAAGAGGGGTCCCAGGACAGAGCCCTGTGGGACACCACTTGTGACTGGCTTTGAGTCTGACATGGCTCCAGCGATTTTGACTTTATGGGTTCTATCCTTTAGCCAGTTTGCCACCCATCTTGTGACATATGGATTTACATTTAAGCTGTTGAGCTTGTCTATGATGCCAGAGTGGGGTATTGTGTCGAAAGCTTTAGCCAAGTCCAGGCAGGCTGTATGGACTGCTTTGCCCTCGTCAATGGCTCTAGTGACTGTTTCGAAAAAGTCAACCAGGTTCAAAAGGCAGGATCTGCCCTTTACAAAGCCGAACTGGGTGGGATCAAGTGTCTGTAAGTCCCCAATGCCTCTGTTTATGAGTTCCATAATGATTCTTTCCATAGCTTTGCAGACCAGACTGGTTAAGCTTATTGGGCGGTAGTTACCAGGGTCTGTAGAGGTGCCCCCTTTGTGGAGTGGGACTACTGTTGCTGTACGCCAGTGTTCAGGTATATATCCTGTAGTAAGGCTAAGGTTAAATAGCATTTTTATGTGCGGGATTAGCTCCTCTTGGAGTTCACGTAGCACGCAACCCGGGATACCGTCAGGTCCCATTGATGCTGTGTTTTTAGCTTTGCTGAGGGCGGTTCTCACCTGGACATCTGAGATGACAGGGAGGTTACATTCAGCTGGGATAAGTATTTCTTCCTTTGAGGGTGAGGGAGGGGAGAAATTTGCACTGAACCTGTCTGCCAGAATGTTGGCAATATCTGTGGGTTCACTGTATTTTTTGTCATTGTGAACTAACTCTGAACATATCTGAGGGTTTCCAGGTTTCTAACATAGCTGAAGAAGGCCTTGTGGTTATCTTTAGTGTCCATAGCGATTTTTCTCTCAAAGTTGGCCTTGGATGTTTTTATGAGAGAACGTAGCTTTCTACTAGTGCTGATCAGAGATGCCTTCTCTTTATGGGATTTTGCTCTGTCGTGCAGTAGCTTCCTTCTTTTGTTATACAATTTGTTTATGGCTGGGGTCCACCAGACAGGACACCTGCCCTTGGTGGAGAGGGTCTTGGTTTTATTTGGGATTGCATGATCCATGCATTCTTGGAGATGTCTGTAGAAAGCATTTGTGAAGGATTCTGCATTGTGGGATGTGGTTTCCACTGGCCCTGTGGACTTAAAGGATACCATCTCAGTTTTAAGAAGTGTAAAATCGGCTTTTGAGAAGTTTTTCACTGTAGTCTTTTGTGTTGGGGGGGAGGTGGGATATGTATATCCAGGGTGATTAGTTTGTGGTCAGATCTCACTAGTGAGGGGTATACTTCCGGTGTGGAGCACTTTGTCCCCATGTTTGTGATGATCAGGTCTAGTATATTATCTCCCCTTGTGGGAGAGGTGACTAGCTGTTCCATTGCATTTGAATTTATGAATTCCAGGAACCTTTGGGCTAGGGTGTTTGGGCTAGAATAATGCACCCAGTCTATGTTAGGGTAGTTGAAGTCTCCCAATATGATGGTGTTTGGTGAGACATTCATATCCTCCAATGTCTTCAGGAAGGCTGAGTGGGGTTCCTGAGATTGGGAGGGTGGTCTGTAACATGCTACCAGTTGTATAGCAGTTTTGCTTACGGTTAGTTGCACCTGGATGGTCTCTGATGCTTCATGTGTTGCCACTAACCTGGAGGTGTGGGTGTCCTTGATGAATATGGACACTCCCCCTCCCTTTTTGGTTTGGCCCGAGTTTTGGGGCTGAAAATCATGATACGAGGTATAGCCTGGTAGCATTGGGGTGCTCTCAGGAGCCTTGAACCAGGTTTCAGTTACTGCACAGACATCGATGTTCTCCATACTGAGGAGGAGTGCTTCGAGAGCCTGCATCTTGAGATTTAGACTTCTGGCATTGAGCAGCATTACCCTTAATTTTTTTCCATTTTTGTTTTCTAAGGAGGTGGGTTTGTCTTTTGAGCCTTGCCTAAAAAAGGCACTATGGGGGGAGGCAAGAGCCTTAGCCAATATCCAGAAGCCCAGTGGTGACAGATGCAAGCCGTCCCTTGCGAAGCAGCGTGGCTTGTCCAGCATGTCATCCCAAGCAGACAGACATTGGATCCCCCTAGAATGACAAAAGTATTTGAGCCAATTATTAAAGTTGATCATCTTGTCTTTGTATTGTGGCATCATTCTTAGTGAGGGCAAGATGCTGCTCAGGGTCAGGGTCATACCAGCCTGGGCTACATAATCAGAGAGCTCCTCTATGTCTCTTTTCATGTAGTCCAGGAGGTATGCCTCAGGTCATTCACGCGCATGGACAATGACGGAGTCATATTTGTACTTGCTTTGGAGTGACCTGAGTGCGTGTGTTATGTGGCGGATCCTAGCTCCCGATAAGCAGCTCACCGTTACCCTCTCCTTGTTCAGCCTGGTAAGCAGAACGTCAGTGTGTCTGACTATAGAGTCACCTATTACTAGTGTATCAGGCATGGTGTTTGGCCTTAAGGGCTGTGATTGTTTGACACACTGATTTATTGAAGTATGTGTTGCATGTGTTATGTTTTGAGGTGGTGGATTTTTGGGTGTCTGCTTTGGGAGCCTCTGTTGTTTTGGTAAGTTTTTTGTTAGAGCCTCCGAGTATGTCTTTGTGTTATTATGTGTTTGGTTTGCAGTTGTGGTAGGTCTATGTGGGATTGGGTTTGGTGTGTGTGTGGTTACCTTCTCCTCCTGTCTGGTCTTGCCAGTCCTGAGTTGAGAGAGTTCAGCCTCCAGTTTGGCTATATAGTTGCATCTCTCACATGTATTTGTGTTTGTTGGGAGGAGGAGAGGGTTGTCTGTGTACATGAGACAATTGTAGCATTGTCTCAAGATTCCCAGATTAACCAGCTGAACCGGAGAGGATGCTAGTAATCTACCGCTCAACATGCTAGAATATTATAAGGGAGTGCTGTGCCTTTAAGGGAAGTGGGTACTCACAGGTAAGGTGGGTGGATGTAGTGCTTACTTTGGTTAGTGAGTGCTTACTTAGAAGAGAGGTTTTGAGAACAAGTGCTAGGCTTATAATAAAGCGATTAGACTGATTATTATAAGAGTAGAGCTTACTTAAGGGAAAATTTGAAGAGCAGACTTGGCGGAGCCAGAAAAAGTTTAACCTTGTTTAACTGGTGTTGCGCTATGTGCACAAATGCGCAAAGCCGTGCAAACGTGGATTTTAAACAGGGAACTTCAAAAGAGCTAGAAATGGTCCAAAACAACCAATTACTACAAGCTCTTGTGCTGAGGTCACTCCTTCAGGGACAGATAGGCTGCTCAAGGCTCCCCACTCCCACTGGTGAGCAAAGAAACTTGCTTCTATCCAAGTAAGGCAATGGACAACACAGGAACTACACCACAGCCCAGAATACAGCAAAGCCTGTATACTGGTCTAAACTAGTCGAGGAGAGGCGGGAAGACAAGGATATTTTTTTGTTTTTTTTGTTTTTGAGATAGAAAGCACACAGAAAAGCAGGAAACAGTAATAAATCAGTTACACAGGCTAGCACACTTTAGTGGGCAGCCTCAACAGTTAAATTTAACAAACAAACAAACAAACAACTTTCAACCAATTTTCGACTAAATGAAACTTTAAGTGCAGATAATATATAATGCAACAAACAGTTAAAAAAACAGTTTAAGCTTGTTCAAGGTAAGCAAGAGAAGGTATTTCAGGTAAAAACAGCAAAAAATACTTAAATCAGGAAAGTAGTCGCTTTTCTCAGTTCTCTGCTGCTAGGACCACTCTGCAGGACCACAAGGAGCTGTTGCTGAGTAGTATAGCCAGAAAAAAATGCTCAGAGGCGGATTTTAAACAGGGAACTTCAAAAGAGCTAGAAATGGTCCAAAACAACCAATTACTACAAGCTCTTGTGCTGAGGTCACTCCTTCAGGGACAGATAGGTTGCTCAAGGCTCCCCACTCCCACTGGTGAGCAAAGAAACTTCCTTCTATCCAAGTAAGGCAATGGACAACACAGGAACTACACCACAGCCCAGAATACAGCAAAGCCTGTATACTGGTCTAAACTAGTCGAGGAGAGGCGGGAAAACAAGGATATTTTTTTTTTTTTGTTTTTGAGATAGAAAGCACACAGAAAAGCAGGAAACAGTAATACATCAGTTACACAGGCTAGCACACTTTAGTGGGCAGCCTCAACAGTTAAATTTAACAAACAAACAACTTTCGACCAATTTTCGACTAAATGAAACTTTAAGTGCAGATAATATATAATGCAACAAACAGTTAAAAAAACAGTTTAAGCTTGTTCAAGGTAAGCAAGAGAAGGTATTTCAGGTAAAACAGCAAAAATACTTAAATCAGGAAAGTAGTCGCTTTTCTCAGTTCTCTGCTGCTAGGACCACTCTGCAGGACCACGAGGAGCTGTTGCTGAGTAGTATAGCCAGAAAAAAACGCTCAGAGGCAGATTTTAAACAGGGAACTTCAAAAGAGCTAGAAATGGTCCAAAACAACCAATTACTACAAGCTCTTGTGCTGAGGTCACTCCTTCAGGGACAGATAGGCTGCTCAAGGCTCCCCACTCCCACTGGTGAGCAAAGAAACTTCCTTCTATCCAAGTAAGGCAATGGACAACACAGGAACTACACCACAGCCCAGAATACAGCAAAGCCTGTATACTGGTCTAAACTAGTCGAGGAGAGGCAGGAAAACAAGGATTTTTTTTTTTTGTTTTTGAGATAGAAAGCACACAGAAAAGCAGGAAACAGTAATAAATCAGTTACACAGGCTAGCACACTTTAGTGGGCAGCCTCAACAGTTAAATTTAACAAACAAACAAACAACTTTCGACCAATTTTTGACTAAATGAAACTTTAAGTGCAGATAATATATAATGCAACAAACAGTTAAAAAACAGTTTAAGCTTGTTCAAGGTAAGCAAGAGAAGGTATTTCAGGTTAAAAACAGCAAAAATACTTAAATCAGGAAAGTAGTCGCTTTTCTCAGTTCTCTGCTGCTAGGACCACTCTGCAGGACCACGAGGAGCTGTTGCTGAGTAGTATAGCCAGAAAAAAAATGCTCAGAGGTGGATTTTAAACAGGGAACTTCAAAAGAGCTAGAAATGGTCCAAAACAACCAATTACTACAAGCTCTTGTGCTGAGGTCACTCCTTCAGGGACAGATAGGCTGCTCAAGGCTCCCCACTCCCACTGGTGAGCAAAGAAACTTCCTTCTATCCAAGTAAGGCAATGGACAACACAGGAACTACACCACAGCCCAGAATACAGCAAAGCCTGTATACTGGTCTAAACTAGTCGAGGAGAGGCGGGAAAACAAGGATATTTTTTTGTTTTTTGTTTTGAGATAGAAAGCACACAGAAAAGCAGGAAACAGTAATAAATCAGTTACACAGGCTAGCACACTTTAGTGGGCAGCCTCAACAGTTAAATTTAACAAACAAACAACTTTCGACCAATTTTCGACTAAATGAAACTTTAAGTGCAGATAATATATAATGCAACAAACAGTTAAAAAACAGTTTAAGCTTGTTCAAGGTAAGCAAGAGAAGGTATTTCAGGTAAAAAACAGCAAAAAATACTTAAATCAGGAAAGTAGTCGCTTTTCTCAGTTCTCTGCTGCTAGGACCACTCTGCAGGACCACAAGGAGCTGTTGCTGAGTAGTATAGTCCCCAGGAAAGGCACGTTCATCCTCCCTTGCCTCTCTGTCAGTCACCTGAGCTGCTGCTCAAACCCTGGTCACCTGGGCCATTGTGAAGGCTTTATCCCTCTTCTTCACCAGAGTAGCTATAACTCAGCATTGTTTCTGATGAACTTTGTAGAGCTACGAAATGTTTTTGATGTTTTTTTTTTTTTTTTTTTAACAGAACAAGGCAGCACAACAAAATAAGATATTTATTTATATATGTATTTATTTCCATTTGTTGACTAGGATAGTCCAACTGGGCAACACCCCCTTTCAGCAGTGGCCCAGGGATAAAAGCTCAATGTTTGCATGTTAAAACATAAGATATTAGAAACATAGCCTATGATTCATATGAAAACATAAAACATTAGAGAATTTTTTAAACTACTGAAAGTAGGTTTGAGAAATACAAAAAGTTTCCAAAAGCATACATAGGCATGAACTAAAGAAAAGAATGAATTAGCATACATGTGACATATGCAAAAATGTGTGTGTGTGTGTGTGTGTGTGTGTGTGTGTGTGTGTGTGTGTGTGTGTGTGTGTGTGTGAGACATTCACACATCAGCTAAATCCAAGTAGAAAAAAGACCAGGAGCATAACCAATAATATAAGATAATAATAATTCCCTGTAACCTATCAAAAGTAAGCAGCGGGTAATCTAACTCAAAAATGCATGGTGTTGCAGCTGAAAGGAGCAGGCCAACCTATTTAGTAACACAGAGGTCATGTAGTGCAAACAAGCTTTTGGTCTATCATTAGCAGAAGTCTCAGTGTTGCCAGATTTCCTTTATTATAAACGTATATGCTTTATACTTTTGTCCTGTCTCTTACAGTGCTTGATTTTCTGGCAAACTACTGAGGCTTAAGGTCAGTCATTAATACCTGTCACTAGAGTTTCTTACGTTTTGTTAAAAATCAATGTTGATGCAAAACATATTGCTCTATTAACTTTTAAAGTGGATTAGAATAGTATTTAATTGATTTTGGTATTCTCTCTCCCTCCTTAAGTTTGGCTTTGTCAAGAATTCTTGAAAAAAGAAGTTGAGAGGCATGCTTAGAACAGCCTAGACAACCTAAGAATGATCTGCAATCAGCTTACTTCATTTCATAGCATTTTCAGGATTAAAAAGAAAACTCTGCCAGTATAAGTATTTGCCAAAATAGGTATTTGGCTAATTTGTATGCAGGAAGTGTAAATTTTACTGCCTTGGCCCTAGTGTAAATCACTAATTATAGTTGTTAAAGAAGTAAATGCATAAATAAATGCATTTTAATGACAATTAACTATATCCACGGATTCTCCAAATTTCTCAAACTTTATTGACATGCTGTAGTTGTAGTAAAACTTTAGCTAGGAAATCAATGATGTGCTCCATCAATAAAATGAACAAGTTCTTACAGAACACTGTTTTTACCATCTAACTCTTAAGTTCCTGCTATGTTAGACTGATTCTCTGGGGATGCATTACTTTTTTCCTTCCTTCCTTAGGTATGCCATACTTTATGAGTGTGAACAATCAATATCAAATCACGGAAGTTGCAAAGGTAGCAGTAATGGTTTTCAAGTGTAATCATCATTCAGCAGAAAGCAATCCAAAGCCACAGATTTGCTGAGAAAGAAATTGGGTGACCCAGTGGGAAATTACTTAACCTGCGACTTCAAAATACAAAATTGTTGTTTTCTTTTATCACTCCTTTTACCTCCCTATGTCTTTCTTCAGCTGTGCCTGTTGTCATTTCTTCCTACGCCTAATTTTTCTTATGAAAACTGTATTTCATGTCTTTTTGTTGCTCCTTCCTTGATACATGATAACATCTCCCCAGTTACTCTCATTTCCTGTCTCCCTTTATTTGTTTATTTATCTACTTATCTATTTACTTTTTCATGTCAGTTATAACCAGACTGAGGTCTACCCCCTCCCCTGATTAAACAGCAGTCTGTTCTTGTGGTCAGGACAGACAGATGAGAAAATGACCAGGCAATATGTAGAGAAAGAACTGTAGGGAGTTTTAGGGATCTAGGGCACAGGAGCATAGAAAAGACTGTAAAAAGAGTGCACCATGACAATTGGTGGAGCAAAAGCTCAGTTGTAGAACACCTTCTCTTCCATCCATTCATCCATCCTCAACCACTTTTCCCATTTTGCACATTGGGTCGGGGTGTCACTTCAGAAGTGAATGTTATCCCGAGCCAGGGTTTATACTGCAGGGTGGTTAGCCCTGCCATGGTAGTTCATTCATACCACTCACTCACACACACAGTCTCACCTATAGCCAATTTAGTGTGTCCAATCCACCTACTGCATGTCTTTCGAATGTGGAAGGAAACCAGAGCACCTGGAGGAAACTGCTGCAATATCGTGGCCACCCCTTTCTCATAAGCCTGAGCACTGTTGCCCAACTACAGGTGAGTGATTGTTGTCCTTTGCAGAAGGGTGGATCTAGGCAGAAACCATGCATCTGTTTGTCTCGCTTCTTCCCATGGGAATGCTAAAGCAAATTTATTTACTTGACATTTGTTTACTGGGAAAGTCCGACTGGGTCATGAGTTACTCAGTTTTAGCGGAGGCCTGTGGAGAAAAGCTCCAGATACATATCGTTAACAGAATGAAAAACTAGACAGACAGACATAAAGTCATAACATTCAAGCAGCCGAGTCCTAACATGACCTTGTTGTTCTTTGCCATTTCAGCAACAGTGTTAAAATATTTCAACTCGACAAACCCATTAATACCTCCATTCTGGCTACTGATATGCTTATCAGTCTCCCTTCCTAGTGTCTCGATCATATCTCATCCTTTCAGCCCTTTCTTAGTCATACTCCCTGCTTTCAGTCCATGCAATTCATGACCATTTGTTTCCATCATGAATCAGTTTAGGTTCCGTAATACAGAATGTCATAGGTATTGCATAGGTTATCAATCCTTGTGTTTTGAAATTTGAACTGAATTGTAACACTGTAGGAAGTTTCCAAGCTACATGATGCATGCATTGTTCTCATGACAACTTTAATGCCACCTGGCTGCCAAAATGCAAGCAAACAAATGCTTGCTATTTATCATGAGACTTGGATCATGTGCAGAGTTGTTTTTGTACTGTTTCTTTTTGTAGCGATTATATTCTTACCATGTCTGGCATTTATTGTAGGGGATTAAGGCTATGAGCTATTAATGGGCTACTTCCTGTGGCACAGTGTTTGATTCCCTCAGTCTTTATTTGCCTGCTATATGACCCTGAGAAAGTCACTTAACCAAACAGGGCTTTAGGGAGATTAGGAATTTGGGCTAAGCTCTCTAATGGTCTCCAGGACTGCATACAGAATTAACTACCTATAAACCGTCTATGTACTGTAGGTTTTCTGATTCCAAAATGTGTAGTTTCACTAGAATTATATTTATTAAGGTTATTTAATGTGTGTTTGCATTTGTGAGCAACCGCCAGGAGCTTCCTGACTGAGTCATGTAGTCCTGAGTTTTGATTATGCAAATGATGGGAGGGGGATAATCAATGAGGATAGGCATGTTTTCTGTGGTCTGCAGTAGATTTCAACATATAAAATGACAGACTGTAGTGCAATCAGTCACTTAATCAGGCAATAAATTAATAAATAACTGCACATATACAAATAAAAAGTAGCAAAAGAGAAATGTGCATGTGTCTTTCGGCTTTTCCCAGTTAGGGGTCGCCACAGCGGAACTCCGGTCCGCTAATGATTGGCAGTTGATTTTTACGTGCTGAGTTGCTAGCCCTGATGCACAGCCTTCAACAAAGGTATGCCCATTCACGCATGTCTCCACGCAGAAGACGCTCTAGCTGAGAGTCGAACCGGACAGCATCTTACTGTGAGGCGAGAACGCTACCACAGCACCACCACCGCTAGCAAAAGAGAAATGTAACAGGATAAAATTCCTAGTAAAGTGTAAATGATTGGCATGCTATATATAATGCATATAAATAGCCATATACCATGGAATGATCAGTCTTAGGAAGAAAACTAGGGGTATGTGATCCACTGCAATGACGGCTTACAATAAACTGTGTTTGTGCTGTACTAGACATCAAATGAATCAAGTGCTGGAATGAAAAATGTTCACTGAACTGAGTAGGCTTCTTGTCAAGGTGGAAGCTCCAGGTATATGTGGGATAAGGTAGTGCAGGCAGTACCTGGTGAGAAGTCAGATTGTCTGTAGTACTGAGTTCTGTGTACAAGTGGGGTTGTACTGCAGGCTTCAGGAGTCAGAGAAGAAAGAACCTGGGACCATGCACATGTGTGTGTGTGTTTTAGTGGAGTAGGAGCCATCCCTTAAACACTTGAGGGGATAGTTCACATTACTCTGTTTTCAAAAGTCAGTTTAATGTCCTAGAGGTCTAGTGGCATCTTGAAAAAGGAGAATGCACATACGACAGCTATACCATCCTACAAGTGGAGCTCCTGTACTGGGCTGTATCATGGCTATGCAGCTCCATCTGTAGGTCAAGATTTTGCTCCCTGCTGGGAATATCAGATCTGATATGCGGCTAAAGTTGCTATACTAGAATTCATCAGCTGGACTCAGCATCCCCACTGAGTCCTTCAGTGAGTTTGGGCTATGGTCAGAATAGGTAATGACATTCAATAACATAAGGTGTTATATAATTGCAGTACCTGTTCCTAGCATATAGACACACTCCAATTTGGTACCTCAAGGTACTGAAATATACATTGTTTGCCCCCATGACATCTTTATAATGTGCCGCCAGATGACACAGAACCAAGCAGTAACTGGACAGCACATACAGTCACACATTTTTTAAAACTTAATATAGTTTCACTGATAATAACTAAAATAAAACTACTTATTCAACATTATAAAGCCCAGATGTACATGATGAGAACATTATTACAACAAAGAGAAGTGGTTAAAAAAACTTTGCGTATGATCTTTAAAGCTATGAGCTGTTAAGTTCAAAGGAACATTCTAGGCTATTGATCTGTGAGGATTCTAAGAAGCCTAGTCTTACATTCCCAATGTAGTTTTTTGGCCCTTGTGTTTTAAATATGAATAACCCAGAGACAAGCAGAACAAGGATATGCTGGGACATTTACTTGTTGTCCCCGTCCATGGGGGACATGGGTGCTGACCAGGGGGGGGGGGTGAATTAATGGTTTCCCATCCATTTGTCCATATCATATTTGAATTGAGTAAGAGAAGTTTCTTCTTTTTGTGGTGAGGAAGACTGCTTCATGGAAGCAGTGTTCTGTGTGATACATACCTATCCTTCCAACATGTCCTATTAATGTTGCAAAAAGGTTGAAGTCTCTTCAGCGGGTGTATACGGTTAACATTGGACTTGAGAATGTGTAATAGGTGAGAAAGGACAGGGTCTTTTACAACTCTATATGCAAGACAAAGGTCACCTCTTAATATCCTACATTATACCAAGAAGACAGACAGGATTTTGACATAGTCTGCATAGTTTTTATGGTTCAGGCCCTTGATTTTTCTGTTTTTGAGAACAGAATAATGTGAACTATCCCCTTAGGTGTTTAAGGGATTGTGGTCTTTCCAGATGACAATTGTTTGGACAGGTACATACTGAAGGGCTCATTTTACTGAATGAGCAGCCTAATGAGAGGGGACTACAGTGGAATAATTATAACCCTGGATTTGGGTGTCATATCTTTAGATATAAGTTGTGCAATGAACAAGGACACCCTTACAATAGTAGATACATGGTGATCAATGGAAAGTTCATTGATTTCATAGGCTCACACATCTCTCACTACAGGATTAACTTTCAGTGGGGATGTTATTGATGTGATAGTTACAAGGGAATTCATGTTTGCCAAAGGATACTGTTATACATTTTTTGGCTTTTAGTTTTAGTCCATGGTTTTAACACTAACCATTTATTTGGAAGAGGCTCTCTTAGTGTCCTTTGGGGAGTTTATGACAACACTTAAGTTTACAGTCATCTGCAAACTTGGTCAGCCATAAACCCTTAACATTTGCTTTGCCCTCTGAGAAGTAAATACCAAAGAAGAGTTACCTAACGACTGAACCCTGGGGTGCACCACAAGTGACTGGCCTTTTGGAGGAGGTAGTGCTGCCCATGCTAAATTCTTGGGTTCTGTTTGAGTCAGTCTGCTATCCAGCAAGTTACACAGGGATTTAGATTTATCTGAGAGAATTTATCTACTATGCTTGAGTGTGGGATGATATTAAACTCCGTTCTGAGGTCTAGAGATATGGTGTGTACTGATATGCCCTCATACATTGCTTCAGTAACCTTCACAAAGAAGTCAACCAGGCTCTTTCTTTCATGCATCCAAACTGGCTTGGGTCGAGAGGCTGTAGGTTACCAGTGTCCTTATTGATTAAGTATATAATTATCCTTTGCATAGCTTTACAGATGAGGCTGGCTAGGCTTGTAGGTGCATAATTACCTGGGCTGTTGATGCCTCACCTTTGTGCACGGGGATGACTGTTGCTGTCTTCCATTCATCCAGCATGAAGCCTGCTTGGGGGTGATATTGAATAGCCTGTGTACTAGAGGCTGACAAGTCCTGTTTCAAGCTGTCTTTTAGGCAGCTTGGTATGTTATCTTGCCCCTTAGAAGTAGTAATGTGGGCTGAAGGGGAGTTGTGCCTAAGAGGTTAGGAGTTAATTTACTGGCGTGTTATATGTTGTAGCATTACATTTGCAAGTGATCTTTTTTTGGTGTTTTTACATTGAGGTTAGCAGTGCCCCGTACAGACGTAAATGCCCAGAAAGTAAATTTTATCAATAAAACTGCCCTTTGAACTGAAACCTGAAAACTTAGTGTAGCTAAAATAAAGCCATTGCACAGAGACAAGCTTGGAACAGCTACTTTGTATATTAAACAGCACTACTGTCAACTCTTAGCACAATGTAACTTAGTCTACTGCCAAACCCCAGAGACCACCCAAGGAGATTTCTGTATAATCCATTCCATAACCTAAAGTAGCCCACTTAATTACAGGTCAGGACCATATGGATATGCATTTTCCAAGTGTCTCCATAGCCATCTTGGTAGATGTGGGCATCCTGAGACAATGTAGGAATTGTCTCATGTTTGCAGAAAAACATTTAATTCTTAAAGAATCAAACATGGTACGTGAGAAATGCAAATACACAAGTTTACTGGAGTCAAAAATTCCACATAAAAACAAGGTTGCCAAGAATGCACACCCTACATCCACCGCACATAGTGTCCACCATACACATAGAGCAAGTTATGCTGAGCACTTAAAAGCAGTCTTCCTAAACCTCAAAGACCCCCTAAGCCTATAAATGGCAATGCCTCTCCTCAGCCATCTCTAACGCATCAGCAAAAGCAACACCAAACACCACACATACACCTACACCCAGTGGAGCCTCAAGAGCAAAGACTGTAAGGAAAGCAAACACATTACTGAGGACTCCATTGTACGACACACAGTTGCCCCACTCACCAGACTGAGCAAGGAGAAGATGAATTAGTTGCTTGTCTGCCAAGTTGCATACACGCTCAAGTCACTATACCGTAGGTATCAATATGATTCTGTCATAGTCCATTTGAGTGTTAATGACCTGAGACATTCTTTCATGAACTATAAGCAGAGAGACATAATTCATCTCTCTGAATATGTCTCAGCAGGTATGTGCTTTACCTTGAGCAGCATTCTACCATCACCAAGGATGATACCATAGTACAAATGAAAGATGACTGACTTCAATAATTGGTTTAGTTCCTGGTGACTTTCCATGAGGATTCAATATTTGTCAGCATTGGAGGACATGGTTAATGAACCACATTGCTTTACAAAGGATGGTCTGCATCTGTCTTCACTAGACTTCTGAATATTGGCTAAAACTTTATCCACCCCTTAGAGGCTTTGTTAGGTAATGCCAAATTGACAAACCTACTGAAATATCAAATAAATCCCAAAGGAACATAAAGGTGTTACTGCTCAATGCCAAGAGCCTAAACAAGAAACATGACTCCCTACAAGCTCTTCCCACTCTGGAGAATATAGGCATCTGTGGCATTACTGAAAGTTTAAATTGGCAGGTAGTACTCTAGCAATGCAAGGCTTCAGTGTCTTCCATTCATTTAGACCATCACCTGCACGGGGACAAAGGGTGGTGGTCTCTGTGTATATAAGCAACAAGTATAACTCTAGGTTGCTTTAACCGAATGATGCCCTCTAATTTACCCCCATGCAAATCACCATAGTCAAAGTCCCATACCATATCCTAGCAAGCGATAGGCCACCCTCTGTAGCCGTAGAACCCTATAGCTTGCACCTAGACCTACTGAAGATACTCTCCATTAAGCCAAATTCACAATACCCTATTCATACAAAACTTTAACTACCCTTCTGTAGACAGAGAAATACACTGCCTCAAACTCGTAGGCACAATTCCTGGACTTTATTAATACAAATAACCTTGACCAGACAGTGTGTATACCTACTAGAGGTTCAAACATACTGGAGATGGTACTCACCAATATGGGAGAGTGTTTCACCCCCCTCCCCATGTCATGTCCTCAGTGGTCAGGTCAGACCACAAAGCTGTTTCCTTCAAAGTAAAAATCAACTCTACTACGCCAGCAAACTCTGTAACAGTTAGGAGCTATTCCAAAGCAAACTACTTCCTAGTAAGTAACAGTCTGTCAAATTTCAGAGACCCTTCCAAACCAGAGTTCACAGCAACCTGTGAGAAATTGTTCACAGAGACCCAGTACAACCATATAAATGGCTTTATAGAGGCTGCTATACCTACTAGAGCCCAAAACAAACCACATTGATGGAATCCTAACATTATTAGGGTGTATAACAAAAGGAAAAAAAAACACATGGTTAAAATCTGGAAGAACAACTACCATAATGATAGGAGCTCTCCAATTAAACTAAACAGGAAACTAAGAGGGCTATTCAAGTCCAAAATAGGCCATTTACAAGGCCAAGATAGCCTCACAACTAAAGACAACCCCAAATCCTTGAAACCTCAAAGGCAACACAGCAGTCTGCCAAACTGGTGGTCAGTGGTGCCACCTTCACTGAAAACAATGACATAGTGAATTTGCTGACTGACAAATTCGGCTCAAACTTCACCCCCCTGCCCCCCCCCCCATGAAATACCTACTAGCATAACCCCATAACTATTAACAGTGAGCAAGTCCTGACAGTGCTTGCTAAGGCCAAAAAACAGTCTCAATGGGCCCTGACAGCATCCCAGGATGCCACCTAAATAGCTTAAACATGACCTATCAGGAACATCTGAGTCACTTTTTAACAATATCCTCAAAATAGGCATAGTACCATGAGAAAGGAGGACTGCAAACGGTTATCCCACTTCACAAGTGTGGACCATCAGTGACCCCCAGAAACTAAAGAACCATTAGTCTGACTAGTCTAATATGCAAAGCCATGGATTTAAATGATCAACAAAGATTTAGGCAGCCTTCAGACACTGGGCCCATCCTGGTTTGGCTTTGTCAGGAGATGGTCATACCTACTAAACCTGGTGGACTTCTTTGAGGAGGTCACCATGGTAATGGATGAGGTGAAAATGGTGCATACCATCTTTCTGGACTTGGTTAAGGCATTTGATACAGTACTCCACTTAGGTATAGTTGACAGATTTACTGAACTACCCATAAGGCCCTAAATAACTCACTGGATTGGCAGCTGGCTCATAGACAGGACCCAGGAAGTCAGTATTGATAAGTCCACCTCTGCTAAGAAACCTGTCAACAGTGGTGTACCTCAGGACTCCATGCTGGGACTACTTCTATTTGGCATCTACTTCTTGGAGGTAAAGTCTAATGTCACGGGCCTTGGCTGACCAAATTTCCATGTGACTGCAGCTTGGGAGTTATCATAGATTCCCCCATGACACAAGCATTTTAAAAGAGGGTCTAACACAAACTAATGACTGGTGCTTAAGTCACGGATTGAAACTCAATGCCAAGAAATGCATTATAGTGACTTCTGGGAAAACTGCCACCAAAGTTAAATACTCCATTGATAAGACACCCCTAACAGGGATCTGGGAGGATTTGTAGAAAGTAGTCAGGTCTTTGATCAACATGTGGCCAAGGTACTTAAGAAAATCATTCTGTCACCCAACTTATAAGTAAGGGCATGGCATCCAGGTCAAAGGAAGTCATAGTGCCACTTTATTCAGCCCTTATCAGACCCATCATTGAGTATAATGTCCCTTTCTGCATGTACCTGACCAGAATCCAGAGTATAAACTTATTGTCCTGTATGGATTACCTTAAAGCCCTATCGCCATACTCTGTCTCCTATAGGTTGCTGAGAGGCAAGCTATACCTGGCATACATGGCATTCTTGATCCAGCTCTGATGAATTTTGCACATCTGCAAAATGAACAGCACCAGAACCACTAGATCCAAGGATTTAAATTTTGCTTCTGACATAACTACGGCATGTTGGTGAGACAAATATGTGTTTCAGAGGATCCCCATGCTGTGGAACAGCCTCCCTATCCATGTGAAGCAGAGTCTGCCCCCTAACTCTGTTTAGGCATAACCTAACCAATGGATAGGAAATAGGAAATTCATTTTGGGTCTGGCTTCCATATCCCTGATAGACAGTGGCAAATGGTTATGCCCAAACTAACATGCCCCCACATAATGCTAGAATCTTCTCAACTAATATACCACTTCTTAATAAGCACCCATGGTACATAGGAGATGCAACTGGATTAGATTGCATAGTTAGGCTTATAAAGACCCTGGTGGTCGTTAGCCTAGTATATACCCATGAACTTGTGAAAGCACTGATGCCAGTTGGTGAGAGCCCTTAGAGTCCATCTGTTCCCATCAACAAAGACTGTGAAATGGTACATCTGTCTATGAGAGGATTTTTCTGTAATGTCAGTAAACCCATGCCCTGATGGTGACATAAGCACCCTCATCATCATAGCAGGAACACGTGCTTCCACATTTGTCCTGTGAGAGCTATCAGAGTCCAACTTGGGTAGCCATGCTCATATCTGTACTATAGCTATGGCCTAGTTGACAGGGACTGACCTCCACCTACCCATAGAGAAAGTGTAGTCAACAGAGTGGAAGCCACCAAATCCCTTCCCTGGTTGGGTGTGGTGGTAAAAAATGGTGCGTTTCCTACCCACAGCCCATTTCTACCAACACCAAAGCCACTAAATGAACTCAAGTCATCTGGGTCACAGACAGGGCTTTGTCTTCCTCTGCAACAGAGCCAGGTTCCATCACTGCAGATTTCCCATAACTATATTGATAGAACTTTTCACATCTTTACAGTATAACAAGCAGCACTTTTTTATGTGAGTATATTTCTACTCTTCCTCAATAGCAGTTCCTTTACTTTCTTGCAGAATCATTGCTTAAAAACCATTCTGAATGGCATCTGCTAGTAATGTAGAATGTATACCAGTGAGAACAACCAAAAGACAAGTGACCGACCTCCGCTGCTCCAAGCTCGAACAGGGCTGCTGATACACAATGATAGTCCACCAACGGAGAAAATTGTCAAACACCGTTTTAATCCACAAATAAAGGCTAATAGTGATACAGCACATGTAATGCAGACAAGTGATGCGATCAAATAAACAGGTTTAGCGCTTTCATCTGTCCGTAACAGACTTCCTCAGAACCGGTTCTGTGGAAGTCTGTTGAATACTGTTCATTGTCTGCTGAACTATCGAACTCACTATAGTAATGTAACTGACATTATACATCAAAATATTTTGGTGTGGGCACTTCATCTGCTAACTCTTAAGGCATGTCAAAGCTCTCTTGCTGTCTGCTTCAGCATCACTCCACATCATGTTCCAGTGGTGTACTTAATGGCAAACTCTCTGCAGGTCTGGAATGATCTTGGAACAATGCTGATTCATTGTTATAAATCTTATGAAAGCTGATTTCTCCTTTAGTTGAGACATCTGCACTGACTCATTGTTTCTTTGTGTCTGATTTCTTGCCTTTGGATGTTAGGCTATGACCTGTATATTTCAGTTTTGTAATTCTGGTTTTACAGCTAATTCTTGCTCAGCTTGACATTGTGTTCCATCTCAACATTTTCAGTAATTCCGTCTTGCATCATGTTCTACCATGATCTTGCCTCGTAACTTCATGAGACACTGTGATTTGCACCAGGCACAGAAAGAACTGTTTTGATTTTGATATGGCAGACGCTACTATTTCATTTGTACAAAGTGGATAATACTGGCTTTTTATACTTTCATCTATTCACGTCTTCTGCATCTTTACAAATACAATGTTTGGCTTCACTACAGTGTATCTGCTGATACATTATATATTTTGTCATATTAACAACACTATATATCCCTTGATCATCTGTGCAGGGGGTCTCTGAAATTCGCACACAGGTATTGCTGAAATACTAAATGGAACCCCAGAGATTTATATGTTCTTGTACAAGTGACTTAAAAGTACACAGCATGGAACTTTTTTTTTTATTAAGCCTTATTTGCTAAAATGCCCAATTTGCATCAAGCACAGACAAATGCTATGCCCTTACATGGCAGACTACTTCCTTAATTGTATAAAGTGGGTAATGCTCCCTTTTCTGTAACTTTATTCAAGTGTGGTGAAGCTATACAGATATGACATTTTCTATAGCTTCACCGCTGTCACCATTTTACTGCCCCCCCCCCCCAAATTAGGGAGTATTTGTTTCTGAAGCACATCCATTTTCTCTGTACAGTTTATTATAGCAATAACCCACGCCTGGGTGTGGGTAATGCTAAATTTACCCACGGTTGGCGTGGACCAAACAAAGCCAACCGTGGGTAAATTTAGCATTACCCACCAGAAGTGGGTTATTGCTATTATGACATTATTTAAGAAAAACTATTACTTTTCTTAAATAATGGCATAATATAATGCCTGTTTACTGCCCTTCTGCAGATGTCTGGCATCGCGGCAGTTCTGATGTACTGGCGCCTGCGCGGTACATCAGAGCTGTGAAAAAGCGGAGAAAGCAAGATCTCCGTTGCTTTTTAGTGTTTCGCTATGTTAAATGAGTTTAACATAGCGACACAGTTAAAATAACAGCGGACCCGTTGCTTATTTTAAAACTGTCTCGCTATGTTAAACTCATTTAACATGGCCACTAGAAAGCAGCGGAGATCTTTTCTCCGTTAAAACACTGTCTCACTATGTTAAATGGGTTTAACATGGCGAGACAGCTTTAAAATAAGCAGCGGAGATCTCCGTTGCTTATTTTAAAACTGTCTCGCATATGTTAAACCCAATAGCGGACAGTGTTTTTAAAGCAGTTATACTAATGGAAAAAGTCCGGTGACGACCTTTTCCATTAGTATAACTCGATTTACAACGGGCACGCTGGCCAATCAGCGTGCACGTTTTGGGGGGGGGTCATGGTATAATTCCCATTTGTACCTCCCAAAGTTACTGAATCTTTCATTAAACCATGCACTCCAGGCTTCAGTGTAGTATCTGTCTGAATACAGTACACTCTAGACTAATAAATATCCAAACCAGGAAATAAATTATCATACACTTTGAACAGATCAGATTGAAAAACTTCTGTACCACAGTTTAGCTCTTCATTCTTTTCACCACGCTAACCGTTTGGCAAGTAAATTACCCCCTATGAATCAAGAATTTAGTGTCTGCTACCTGAAATTAAATCTTGAAATCTTGTATTTCTTATTATTTTCACACACAAACATTTTTTATGCTCTTGGCTCTATACAATGACAAGAATAAAGGAAAATTTTGCCCAGCAACTGCTTCAGTTTTTTCTGTTTCAGATCCACTGCTTGAAATATTTCAAACAGGTGTTTACACTAGATTCTGTTCCAGTCTCTACAGTTACAATACACACTGTTCCATTCTCTAGACTAAACCTTATGTTTTGATTATTAATTGATGAGCTTTTTTCCTCCTGTATTTCCAGCTCAATTCCTGCGTTTTTCTGTGCTTTTATCTTGCATACTACTCAGTCTTCACTCTGTGTACAACCTCATAACAAATCATTCCCACAGATAGATCATTTTCATGACTCTGGTCTAAATATATGCAATTTTTTCAAATATATATATATATATATATATATATATATATATATATATACCCACACACACACACACACACACACACACACACACACACACACACACACACACACACACACGTCTTATCTGTACCATATTTGATAGAGGATTCTGCACATGGAGAGTTACTCAGATACCAGTAGTCCACTGCATTAGGTGAAATAGCATGGTGATTGTTGAAACATAAGGAGGGGGAGGGGATAATTCAGAAACACATCTAGCATGACTACGGCAGCCGTAAAAATAACTGGTGTGCATTGTAAACAAATGGCTGCGTATTGACATGTAAATAAGTGCTAACATAGTGAGGATAGGCATTTTTTTATGAAAATTAGTCAAACATGGAGCATGACTCAGAAACATACAAAGTTTGTGTGATGAGCTGATGTGATCAGCTTATCTGAACAACATAATTTCTTAGTGACTAACTTGTGTCACTCATGCTAAGATACTAGGAGCAGCAAATACTTTAACTGGTCAGCTTGTGATAAAATGGCCACTTTGGGAGCCACTGCCTATGATGTTACTGTTTATCACTGTCTGTATCACAAAAGAGCCCATCAGCAGCTGACATGCCATCACCTCCATGACTCGAACGTAGTTGACAAGTGTCAGATGGGATCAAGGGGATATGTTGACTGCCTGTCCAAGTGGTTGTGAAGGTTTCTGTAGAATTACTCATCCTTGCTGTGGGGATCTTTCAGCATTTGATTATGGACACTCTTTTAGTTTTGCAGGCCTGAGCCTCACAGATCCTGCACTGCTCTAGGTGTGATGCTGATGCATGCAGAGGAACATATTTAGTTTCCATGGACAACTGAGGACAGAGCTATCCTTAAGATGATTCTGTGACATAACCTCTTTCCCTGTGATTTTGGGGCCATTAACTTCACCCGCATTACTGTCAAGGCCCCACCTGTGTCTCATGGCATCCAGTATTATCAAGCAAAAGCTGCCAGGTGGTATGCAGTGCACCATCCAGATAATTTCTATGTGATTCCCACATTAGGCACACATGTGATCTGTACTAGTTTTTGACTACTGGGGAACCTTCCACAGGCTCATCTAGCAAGTAGGTACACACAGTGCCAAATGGAAAGCACAAAGGTCCAGTTGCATGAACATAGATAGGAGAGCAGTCATAATGGTGGTTGCAGTTATGTCAGGCAAGTAATGCTGCATCTGGTGTGGAGGTGTTATAGCTGATGCTAACCAGACAATGTCAGAAATTACCTTCAACAGTGCACTGGCACAGATGTGGAATATCATTTATCATGTGTTTGGAGTGCTAAAGTCCCACTTCATCTGCAGGATACATCTGCGGGTACACTGCTGTATGCTCTGGAGATCTGCAGGTAGATATTTATGTGGTGTTCTAAACTAAATGACATGGTGCAGAGAAAACTTAAAACAAGGAGAGATACTAGCACTGGATGACATACCTACACCAGCTGCAAAAGAGGAGCTTTTTGAGGAGTGTTTGGAAAATGTAGCTGCAGTAAGTCCAATGCAAAGCAGTATTGGGTACAGTACATGTGGCACTGGCAAAGAGGAGACATCTGGTCCACATCTATGGGCCATGATAAGACACAGAGCAAAGCTGATGCATGCATTTACACATCTAGGCTATGCATTACAGTGCATCGACTGGCTACTCTGTGCAACAAATATTACCATACTCACATTAGCCAGAGAGGTGGGCAGGGCACAGCCATCATCATTTGCGCAGGTTGGAAGGTACAGTGGTATGGAACAGCAGTGCTAGCATAGGTGGAAGGGTCATGAGTTGTGCCTTCAGTTAGCTTGCACACATGTAGGGGGCTCTGGGTTGTCAGAGATCATGTACTTGTGATAGGCGGAGCTTCCACTGGTGGAATGCTGGCTGGGTATTCCATGTGGCCTGGAAGATTCTGGTTGAGGGAGCTGCATTCCATGTTAGTTGCATGTGTCTTGTGGCAGATGGATGGCATCTACTACAGTGATGTCAGGCATGGCTATGTGTTAGTTATGGGATTGCTATTGGGAAGTGGGGTAGTTTTGAACTGCAGGACAGTGAGTGTGATGCTCAGTGGAATGTGCCCATGCTGGTGGGGAAGGATTAGTGTTGCACCTGGCCAGGTGAGCATCTATGTTCATGGGTGGAAGCATCCATCCATCTCTTGAATGTGGGTATGCTATGGCTGTACACCCATAATGGGTAATTGTCTCCTCCCATGACCATGGTGGCTAATGACCTGCAGCTGCAGGGATGTACCAGTGGCTGCTAAGTTGGATGCCACTGCTTGCAGCTTTTGTAATGGTTGAATAACTTTTTGCAAGTTTAAGCAGCTGTAATATGATCTGATTTGCTGCAGTCTGTGCCTGACTCTCACCCCTGCATGTCTGTTGACTGATGCCAAGGATGACATCCAGGCCATGGAATATTCTGGCCTCATGGTGATAACAGCAACCTATGTGCCTCTCCTCAGTGATGCTTATGTGCAGCTTGGAAGTAGTATAGCCCACTAATGTTGCTTCTGCTTGTACTAGTTATAGGTAGACAGATGTGGACAGAGTGTCCTATTCTAAACAGAGGTAATGCTAGACGTTCATTGAAGATATCTATAATCTCCTCAACTGTGGGAGAATGGAGTATGCCATCTTTTGTTAGCAGAGCCGACAGTGCCAGTTTGTCCTTTGACTGATCCTGGTGCATGAGGCCACCACAGTTGTAAGGGTGTAGAGATGCTGATGTCAGGCATATGTTGACTTGTTGTGCCAAGCTATCTTCCAGTGGCAGATGGCAAAGAGGATTAAAGCTCCAACCATACCTCTCAAACTCTTAGCATGAGAAATCTAGACAAATCCTAAAATAATGGGGGGGGGGGATGACAACAAAGGCTCAAAAATAGTGACAGATTTTAAATATTGCTCTTACAAACTTTGAAAGCTGCTACAATAACAAGATTTGTGTTAGCATGCATTTTCTGAGGGGATATGACCTTTGAAACTGAAATGCATATCTTTATTTAGTGACTTCAGTACTCAGTGATTTGCCAAAAAACATAAATTTTAAGAGGAACAGACTAAAAATATGAGGCCAAAATCAGGACATTGTGAAAATCTGGACAGCTGAGAGGTATGGCGCCTTTTGTTAATCAGCTGCTTACTGTGGCAAGGGTACAAGGTCTGAATCTTTCCAAAGGTTCATAGGTAGGTACTAGGCTATTGGCCCTAGGGCCTATATAAGCCTAGCCAAAAAGTTACCCTGGCTTTCGCCACCCAAGAAAATTATTTTCCTGTGCCCCTGTCAAGCAGAGCCACAGAAGTGATCCCCAGGGTGAATTTCCTATCTCCCATCCAATCATCAAAATTTTTCTTGAAGAGTGCTAATGAGGAGCTTTGTTTGATATAGATAGGTAGTTTGTTCCAGAGTATGGGAAGGCTCTGGGACAGGAATCTAACCCTCCAGCATGTTCTGTTTATTGTGGTGACATGGTTTAGGTCCCTAGAGCATGTAGCTCAGAGAGACTGGAATTTCTTTAAGTGGAGCATGTCCAACAGCTCTGGGTTTGACATCACTTTGTATGTTAGGCAGAAATCGCCTCTGAGTAGGCGATATGCGACGAAGTAAAGCTGTATTGTTTTGAGACGGTCTGCATAGGGCATCTATTTGAGACCATAATCCTCTTTATGAGGTATTTCTGCGGCCTTTCCAGTTGTTGTAGATGTCTTGTGAGGTACATACCAAAAAAGGGCGCTGTGTTCTATAATGGGTTTAATGAGTGATGAGTAGAGGGGAACAATGACCTCTTTTTTCCTGGATGAGAAACCTTTTGTGATGAGATGTGCCACGTAGAAGGATTTCCTGACTACTGTGGTGATGTGATTATCAAAGGAGAGACTACTGTCCACCTGTGTCCCAAGGTATCTTATCACACTTTCGGTGTTAAGTAGACTATTGCCTATGTGGTAGTTCATGGGTACAGAGTTTTTACCAAAAGGGATGACAATGCACTTTTTGGCATTGAGCTTGAGGCCATGGCTTTGACATCAGGTATCTGTCTCAGTGAGGCCGTTTTGTTGGATGTCCACATCATTAGTAGTTTCTATTATGGTTCCTAGTTTGCAGTCATCTGTGAACTTCATTAGCCAAAGACCTTCTATGTTAGCCTGTACTTCAGAGAAGTAAATACCAAACAGGAGAGGACCCAGGATTGAACCCTGTGGTACTCCACTTGTCACTGGTCTGAAGTTAGATTTGGAGTCTGCTACTTTCAGAGTGTTGGTTCTGTCATTGAGCCATTTGGCAACCCATCTTGTGACATAGGGATTTATACCTAGTTTAGTGAGTTTATCTATAATTCCAGAGTGGGGGATGGTGTTGAAAGCCTTGGCAGGGTCTAGATAGGCTGTGTGAACCACCTTACCCTCATCTATGGCTTTGGTGACCACTTCAAAGAAGTCTATCAGGTTTAGGAGACATGATCTGCCTTTTACAAACCCGAACTGGGTGGGGTCCAGTGTTTAGAGATTACCAATGTCATTGTTTATAAGTTCCATGATGATATGTTCCATGGCCTTGCAGACCAGACTTGTCAGGCTAATGGGGCGGTAGTTCCCAGAGTTCGTGGTGGCTCCCCCTTTGTGGAGTGGGATAACATTGCTGTGCGCCATTCAGTGGGCACAAACCCTGAGGTGAGGCTATGACTGAACATGGTACTTAGGTGGGGTGCCAGTTCATTCTGTAGTTCATGTAGAATGCAGCCTGGGATGTTATCAGGTCCCATGGATGCTGTGTTCTTGGTTTTGGAGAGTTTGGTTTTTACCTGTGCAGCCATGATTACAGGAACTTTGCATTCTTTCAATATAGAGATGGGTCCTTTAGGGGATGAGAGGGGGGTAAAGTTAGCACTGAACCCATTCTGCCAGGATGTTGGCAATAGCAGTTGGTTCTGTATATTTAGTGCCATTGTGCTGTAACTCAGAGCAGATCTGAGTGTTGCCATTAAGATTCTTGACATAGCTATAGAATGCTTTGTGGTTGTCTTTAGCATCAGTGGTGATTTTGTTTTTGTAACTAGCTTTGGAGGATTTTATGAGGGATCTCAGCTTCTTACTGAGGCTGACCAGGGAGTTCCTCCAATCATGGGATTTTACTCTTTTTTGCAACAGTTTCTTTCTTCTGTTGTAGAGTTTGTTTATGGCAGGGGACCACCAGATTGGCTTCCTTTTTTTGGAGGATAGCATCTTGGTTCTGTTAGGGATTGCATGATCCATGCACTCGTGTAAGTGCTTATAAAGTGCATTTGTGTAGGATTCAGCAATCGCATTCTCTATTGTCCATCTGCATGGGTGTTGTGAAGTTTGCCACTTCTGTTTTAAGAAGTGTGAAGTTGGCTTTTCCTAAAATAATGGGACGACAAAGGCTCAAAAATAGTGACAGATTTTAAATATTGCTCTTACAAACTTTGAAAGTTGCTAGAATAACAAGATTTGTGTTAGCATGCATTTTCTGAGGGAATATGACCTTTGAAACTGAAATGCATATCTTTATTTAGTGACTTCAGTACTCAGTGATTTGCCAAAAAACATACATTTTAAGAGAAACAGACTAAAAATATGAGGCCAAAATCAGGACATTGTGAAAATCTGGGCAGCTGAGAGGTATGGCGTTACTTGTTAATCAGCTGCTTACTGTGGCAAGGGTACAAGGTCTGAATCTTTCCATACGTTCATAGGTAGGTACTAGGCTATTGGCCCTAGGGCCTATATAAGCCTAGCCAAAAAGTTACCCTGGCTTTCGCCACCCAAGAAAATTATTTTCCTGTGCCCCTGTCAAGCAGAGCCACAGAAGTTATCCCCAGGGTGAATTTCCTATCTCCCATCCAATCATCAAGATTTTTCTTGAAGAGTGCTAATGAGGAGCTTTGTTTGATATAGATAGGCCGTTTGTTCCAGAGTATGGGAAATCTCTGGGAAAGGAATCTAACTCTCCAGCATGTTCTGTTTATTGTGGTGACATGGTTTAGGTCCCTAGAGCATGTAGCTCAGAGAGACTGGGATTTCCTTAAGTGGAGCATGTCCAACAGCTCTGGGTTTGACATTGCTTTGTATGTTAGGCAGAAATCGCCTCTGAGTAGGCAATATGCGACGGAGTAAAGCTGGATTGTTTTGAGACGGTCTGCGTAGGGCATCTATTTGAGGCCATAATCCTCTTTATAAGGTATTTCTGCGGCCTTTCCAGTTGCTGTAGATGTCTTGTGAGGTACATACCAAAAAAGGGCGCTATGTTCTATAATGGGTTTAATGAGTGATGAGTAGAGGGGAACAATGACCTCTTTTTTCCTGGATGAGAAACCTTTTGTGATGAGATGTGCCACGTAGAAGGATTTCCTGACTACTGTGGTGATTATCAAAGGAGAGATTACTGTCCACCTGTGTCCCAAGGTATCTTATCACACTTTCGGTGTTAAGTAGACTACTGCCTATGTGGTAGTTCATGGGTACAGAGTTTTTACCAAAAGGGATGACAATGCACTTTTTGGCGTTGAGCTTGAGGCCATGGCTTTGACACCAGGTATCTGTCTCAGTGAGGCCCTTTTGTTGGATGTCCACATCATTAGTAGTTTCAGTTATGGTTCCTAGTTTGCAGTCATCTGCGAACTTCATTAGCCAAAGACCTTCTATGTTAGCCTGTACTTCAAAGAAGTAAATACCAAACAGGAGAGGACTCAGGATTGAACCCTGTGGTACTCCACTTGTCACTGGTCTGAAGTTAGATTTGGAGTCTGCTACTTTCACAGTGTTGGTTCTATCATTGAGCCATTTGGCAACCCATCTTGTGACAGGGGTTTATACCTAGTTTAGTGAGTTTATCTATAATTCCAGAGTGGGGGATGGTGTTGAAAGCCTTGGCAAGGTCTAGATAGGCTGTGTGAACCACCTTACCCTCATCTATGGCTTTGGTGACCACTTCAAAGAAATCTATCAGGTTTAGGAGACATGATCTGCCTTTTACAAACCCGAACTGGGTGGGGCCCAGTGTTTAGAGATTACCAATGTCATTGTTTATAAGTTCCATGGTGATATGTTCCATGGCCTTGCAGACCAGACTTGTCAGGCTGATGGGGCGGTAGTTCCCAGAGTTCATGGTGGCTCCCCCTTTGTGGAGTGGGATAACATTGCCGTGCGCCATTCAGTGGGCACAAACCCTGAGGTGAGGCTATGACTGAACATGGTACTTAGGTGGGGTGCCAGTTCATTCTGTAGTTCATGTAGAATGCAGCCTGGGATGTTATCAGGTCCCATGGATGCTGTGCTCTTGGTTTTGGAGAGTTTAGTTTTTACCTGTGCAGCCATGATTACAGGAACTTTGCATTCTTTCAGTATAGAGATGGGCCCTTTAGGGGATGAGAGGGGGGTAAAGTTAGCACTGAACCCATCTGCCAGGATGTTGGCAATATCAGTTGGTTATGTATATTTAGTGCCATTGTGCTGTAACTCAGAGCAGATCTGAGCGTTGCCATTGAGATTCTTGACATAGCTATAGAATGCTTTGTGGTTGTCTTTAGCATCAGTGGTGATTTTGTTTTTGTAACTAGCTTTGGAGGATTTTATGAGGGATCTCAGCTTCTTACTGAGGCTGACCAGAAAGTTCCTCCAATCATGGGATTTTACTCTTTTTGCAACAGTTTCTTTCTTCTGTTGTAGAGTTTGTTTATGGCAGGGTACCACCAGATTGGCTTCCTTTTTTTGGAGGATAGCATCTTGGTTCTGTTAGGGATTGCACGATCCATGCACTCGTGTAAGTGCTTATAAAGTGCATTTGTGTAGGATTCAGCAATCGTACCTCTATTGTCCATCTGCATGGGTGTTGTGAAGTTTGCCACTTCTGTTTTAAGAAGTGTGAAGTTGGCTTTGGAGAAATTTGTTTACGGTGGTTTCCCTAATGAGGGATGGGGGCGGGATGTGGATGTGTAGGGTGATTAGCTTGTGGTCAGATCTGACCAATGAGGAATTGACCTCTGGTGTGGAACACCAGTTGCCCATGTTGGTAATGAACAGGTCTAGGATATTGCTGCCCCTGGTGGGGGTGTGGATAAGTTGATCCAAGCCACTGGAATTTATGAATTCCAGAAAATGTTGAGCAAAAGAGTTGGTACATGAGTAGTTTTCCCAGTTAATGGGGGGTAGTTAAAATTGCCCATTATTAGGGTGTTAGGTTGTACCCTAATATTTTCCAGTGTATCAAGAAATGAGGAGTGGGAATCCTGGGGCATGATGGGGAATCTGTAGCAAGCTACAATTTGGATTAGGGTCTTGCCCAGAATTAGTTGCACTTGGATAATCTCGGATGCATTATGCTGAGCACCTAGCCTGGAGGTGTGGATATCCTTAATGAATATGGAGACGCCTCCACCTTTAGTGTTTCAGTCCATGTTAGGTGGCCTAAAGGTGTGGTATGAATTATAGCCTGGTAATGCAGAGGTGCTCTCTGGAGTTTTGAACCAGGTCTGTGTCACTGCACAGATGTCAATGTTCTCCATTTTAAGGAGTGCCTTGAGTGAGTGCATTTCGAGGTTTAGACTTCTAGCACTGAGTAGCATTACCCCCAGATTTTGCTTGCTTGAAGCTGTTATGGTGGTGAATTTGTCATTTGAACCTTGCCTAAAAAGGCACTATAGGGGTGGCAAGAGCCTTAGCCTGTATCCGGAATCCCAAGGGCGACAGATGCAGGCCATCTCTGGCAAAGCATCATGGTCTGTCGATCATGTCATCCTAGGCAGACAGATACTGGATCCCCTTAGAATGACAACAGAAGCTTAGCCAATTGTTGAAGTCAATCATTTTGTCCTTGTACTGTGGTATCATTCTGGGTGATGGCAGGATGCTACTCAGGGCTAGGGCATACCTGCCTGGGCCACAAGATCAGACAGCTCCTCCATGTCTCTTTTCATGTTGTCCAGGGAGGTACATCTCAGGTCATTCACACCAACATGGACAATGACAGAGTCATATTTGTACTTGTTGTGGAGTGACCTGAGTGCATGCATTATGTGGCGGATCCTGGCATCCAACAGGCAGCTGACAGTAACTTTCTCCATATTTAGCCTGGTGAGTGGAACATCAGTGTGACTGACTATATAGTCACCTATGACTAGTGTGTTGGGTACGTTGTTATGCCTTATGGGCTGTTGTTGAGTGGCACACTGAGTTTGTGGGCTTCATGTCATTTGGGTTGTGTTGGGGGGTGGAGGTTGCTTGCGTTTCTGCTTTGGAGGCCCCTGTTGCTTGGGCAGATTTTTATTGAGAGACTCCCCAAGTGTAGGTGTGTGTTTTGTGTTTCTATGTGTGTGTTTTGGTGGTGTAGGTTTTGAGGGACTATGTGATGAGTGTGGTATGGTGCCAGTGTTTACCTTCTCCTCTTGACTGTCTAGTCCAGTCTTGGGTGAAGAGAGTTTTACTTCCAGTTTGGCTATATAAGTGCATCTCTCACAGGTTGTAGTGTTGAGTGGTAGGAGGAGAGGGTTGTCTGTGTACATGAGGCAATTGCTGCATTGCCCCAAGATGCCCAGATTCATCAGGTAGACAGGAGAAAACACCAGGAGCTGACCCTTAGACTTGCCTGGATATGTACTTATTTATTAGGTACTGAAAACTGTTTTCCTCTAGGCAAGTGAGGACAGTTGAGTGCTGTAGTAATTTGTAGCTTATTTAGTGCTTACAATGAGTTCTGAATAAGTGCTGAGCTCAAAGAAACAGATTTGATTGCTAAAACAAAAAAAACTGACTAGTTCTAAAGGAAAATTTGAAGAGCGGACTTTATGGCACCAGGAATAGTTTGACCCTAGCTAAGCGTCGATGCATAAAGTGTTGTTGTTTTTTTTTTTTTTTAAAGATAAGCTGCCTAGTGCTTAGAACTCCTACTGATAAGCTAGAAGGCTTCCCTCCAACACAGACAGGCTTGGGGGCTCAGAAACTTACAAACAGTCCTGGATACAGCAACTCTGCATCTGGACTAGACTACTTACAGGAAAGGCAGGAAACAAGCTTAGAAGTTTTTTTTTTTTACTAAAGTGGAAAGGGAGAAAGGAGTAGCAGAAGATAATTCACGGTTGAGAAACTAAGTGAGTTGGCCTTCTCAAATGTTCTCCCTGTATTAGGTAGAATGAGGTAATGACACTGGACTGGGGGGAGTGTCCCAGATCAAATTTACAGTAGGGGTGGGCAACTGCAAAGCCACCAAGTATAAGAACAGAATATCAATAGGGAGGGTGGGAAACAAAAATCAGAACAAACAAATGCAAACAGATGCTTAACAAATGCAGAAAAATTCCAGTTAATACCTCACACACAGTGAAACTAGCTTGAAAAGTATGCAGCAGACAATAAAAGTGCTATAAATAACTTGTAAAAATAAGCAAAAAACAGGATACTTAAATCAGTTTGCTCAATGCCCTTCCTCCGATTAGCTCAGTGTGAAATGGCAGAAACACTCACAAGTTAAATTCTTAAGTAACAGAAAGCTGAAACCTGAAACAACTTTAAAAAAAGCTTGAATGAACCAATGAGATGCTTACTCCAACCTATAGTCCAGGTAACCCCAATCAGCCAATGACCACAAACATTTCCCTCTCACTGAAATGCAAGAATGGCTTTGGCTAAAATAAGATGGCCTGGAACATGTGCTCAGACACACAGCCTCTACAAACAAACAACTAGGCCCAAAACACAAGCCTGAATATGAACAATGCTACAACTAAACACAAGCCTGACTATGGACAATGCTACAACTACCCACACTACTGAGGTAGCAAAAAAACTACAGAAATGTTTATCACAGCAGAAAAGCAGCAGTGAGCCTTTAAATGAAAGTTTTTAACAGATAAAGGAGCAAGGAGACTCTAGAGAATGCTTTTAACTGCAAACAAATAAGTTACATGATACACTCCTTGGCAGGAAATCAGAACAAACAAACCCAAACAGATGCTTAACAAATGCAGAAAATTTCCAGTTAATACCTCAAACACAGTGAAACTAGCTAGAAAAATATGCAGCAGACAATAAAAGTGCTATAAATAACTCGTAAAAATAAGCAAAAAATAGGATACTTAATGTTATATATCACAGGTCAGTTTGCTCAGTGCCTTCCTCAGTTAGCTCAGTGTGAAAATCTTTGGTATTGAAGTTGGCATAATGGTTGAGGTGTTTACCTTGCAGATACAAGGTAAAGGGTTTGATTCTGAAATGGGATAATTGGCTAGGCTTAAAATGGTCCACAACGGCAGTTAGCCTAGTACTAACCTAGAAAACTATGGGAACATATACAATCATGCACCAGTGTGAAAGCTAGTATGTGTGTGACTCCTACCACTGTGCAGTGCACAATTGCTACATGCCAAGAATGCACATAGCCTATGATCACATACTTACATTGTAGTTCAGGTTGTCCCTTTTGCAAGTATGATGCCCCTATGTGACAGACATGTGGAAGAGTATGTCTGAGTAAACTGTGCATTTGTAGTAGGTAATGTAGGAATGACATGTGCCACTATTCACTAGGTGCATTCCCCCACAGACATTCTGGCAATCATAAGTTGAGGTAGTCTGTATTGCTGTCCTAATGCCCCTGGAACACAAATCAGCAATTCTGAATAAACTAAGCACAAGTGCAGACCTATACGAATGGAATATGCCACAACTCACCTGGGGCATCCCCAGCGCACAACTGGGCAGTGACGACCACCCTGGTTCCCCAGTCCATTCTCTGGGCAGTGATGACCAACCTGGCTTCCCAGTCCAGTCTATCACTATGTTTAAGTGTTCTTTCGGTGTTAGCACTGAGGGATAATAGGAATGTCCTTAGTCTCTGTGAGCTGCTACTGTGTTGGGAATTCACCTGCAGTTATTGAACTGCCATGGGCAATCATGTCATTGACCCTGCAGTGCAGCTGTACCAACGTCCTATTGTGGCCACCCACTACATTCATTTCCCACACTAATTTCTGCTGCATCTGGTCCCAGAAGAACTTCTCCAGGATTCATCTGCCATGTGTGGGTAAAGCCTACAGCCAAAGGACCCCATTCACCCGCAGGGTGAACTTTTCCAGGCACCTATTCTTGGTGCTGTAATATGTCAGGTGCACTTGAGGGCACACTAGAATCAGAATGTGTATGCAGAACCATCCAGGTCAGCTAACATCAACAACAACAGTGTTCTTAAGAGCCCCTATGACTGTCACATCCCTGTGTGCTGCTCTAAGAAAACTGTTCTGGCACTGTATCATATAGTGCCAGCTGTGGGCATGTGAACCATGTGTTCTGCCTCTCTGTTATCCCTGTGCCAGCAGTACAATGTGTATTCCTAGTGCATTGGAGGCCCAGAATCCCCAGCACCCTGTCCTCCTCTTTGTCTTTGGCATAATATGTAGACTTTTGACACAGCAGAACTGTGACTAAATCTGTCTGTTTCTTGTGCCCTGACTGGATCCCCCCATCCTACATTAGTGCAAAACTGTTCTGCTTGTCTCGCATGTCCTGGCCTATTGCATTCCCCCACTGGACTGTAACCTGTCTTTCCTGTTCCTTGAAACCTGACAGGATGGCACCCCACAGGACTGTAATCTGTCATGCTTATTCCCTGTTCTCTGTCAAGTTGAACCCCCCCCCCAACATCTTGTCTGACTTGCATGGCTGGTGTGCATTACCAGTAATCGCGTCTGCTGTGAACTTTCTTTGGAATTCTGTGATTCCCGCTGCAATGTGTTTTGCCATAAAATGGCAAGTATGCTTTTTATTTTGTTATTACAGGGCTTACAGTGCAGATGATATGCTAATGAGCTGATTTAGTGAGATCAGCTGTGAATAATGCCAGTACCACATTTGGTTGTTCCACACTATGGCACCCAATCCTGCATGTGCATGAACACTGAGATCAAATAAGTTGCGTACAGCTGTGGTGCCCAACACCCTCCTAAAGAGTTGCTTATGACCACGATCATTGTGTTACTCAGCTGGGGGTATACCTACATACCTTTAGCATGGAGGTCATGTAGAGAATGCATGCCTGTGGAGACTGGCTGTGTAACTGTCTTCCTTACATATGCAACTGACCTCCTGAACCATGCTGCTATAAACAGGCATCACACTGCAGTGCTGCCCATTGATATGTGGTATCCATTATCCACTACATGTATGTTGCACCTCAGTTATTACTTTCACTCCTGAACTTGACTTAGTGAGTGCATATTGCCTCAGCAGGATTCAACAATGGCAGGACTCCTGCATGGTGCAACAGAGAATGCAAAATATTTTGCACCTATTTTTGTGCCTGTTAGGGGATTTTGAAGGTCTCCTCTGTAACATTGATTCCTAGCATATGCTTGCCAGGGCAATGAGTGATTACACCGACACCATTTCTTTCTGGTAGCAGTGCCAACATAAATATAATAAATATAGAACTAGACCTACGCCAATGGGAAAAAGAGGTTAGGAACAGACAACCTCCAGATTCAAGTAAGATATTGATTTTTGCTGAGTCATTGTACAGTAGGAGTGAAATGTAAACTATAAATACCTTCATGAATATTGTGTGCTCATGATGTATTATTTTTGGTTTGCAGAAGAGGAAGTATTTGCAGCAAGCAGGATAGTCTGAAAAGGGAAGCAGGTCATACTTCCAGATGGGAATACATGAACTGTATTGTTGGCATTACTGTAGCTCTGCTAAAGTTGTTTTCAGCAATTTCTTTTTTCATTTTAACTTTAATCCATTGCTTAATTGTTTATTGTTTGTATTGATTGCTTTTTCATCCATTTACTCTGCTACTCTCATAAACTGTTCCCAGTATGCCTGCATTTGCCATGTATGTATTAACATACTAGTTTTGCTTACAACAACTCTGGGTATTTGTATTTATAATGCATTTTAAAGGTTCTGCATTGCTTAGATTTCAACGGAAAACTGCTTTTTCCTAAACTTCCTGTACTATTGTCCTGAACTATTCCAGTTGTACTATATTGCTGTCCCCTGGGTAACATCTATTGCATAACAGTTCCACTGCCATTGTTTTATATTACTTTGCTGTCTGCTTCTCTTTTTCTAGGTTGTGTCTAAACAAAGTGTATGTCATGCTGATCATTGTATTTGTGTGCTGTTCTGTTCTATTTTTAATTCTGTTCTAATTACATTGCTTTGTGGTTTATTGATTTTCTCTATTTATTTTCATTTTTTTTCTGTAGGATCAGCCATGGAGCAGCTAGCAGTGAGGCAGCAGTCACCATTCTATTCACCAGCCAACTGATGAATCCCCAGCCATCCCTGCACCCGTCTGCCTGAGATTGACAGAAGGTTCACTGATGGCCTCTTTTGCTGTTACTTCAATGGGGGGCTTAGGCTTTTTGGAGAGTCATTGGGGGACCCTCCTGCGTCACCCTGCATGAGATTTGGCAGCTTGTGAGAAATGAGGTGGACAAGAAGATCAGTGTCCACATTGGCACCCTGGAGTGCATCCTCATGTGGTTGATAGAACCACATAACTGACTCTCCCTGATCATCAGGCCACCAGCAACAGACACTGCCCATGATGTCAGCCATGAAGGTGGGCCAGCTTCTGAGTAGATTCCCCCATGGGCTAGTTTGGTAGGCTGTCCTCAACCTACCCTATTACCCATCATGAACTCCCCCTTCATTTTGTGTCACTCCTCATCCCCCTTTCTGTAGTCCATTTCTCCACATCACCAGTTGCCCTCCTGCTGTTTGTCTGTGTGTTCCCCCCTTTTACATCAGTAACTGCATTGTAAGTCTTTGTGTTGTTTGTTTATTTGCCTGCCTTGCTGCCATCCCTATATTATCCTTCCTACCGACATCTCTCCCATGTTTCCTTCCCACTCTCCCTTCCTATAAAAGCTTTAAGAGGGCACCTGTCACAAAGAGAAAAGCTCTTTTCACACCCCATACCACCCTTCTCTTATGATTGTTGTTCTGTGCGTGATTCTGCTTACTCTCCCCCCTTTCTGATTGTATTATCACACCCTTTTCCTTTCCATTTATAAAATAAACCAGTTAGCATTTTGCTGTATAAAAAGGCTGACAGCTGTGCCTGTGTTACATATATGCAGTGCTTCAGTGTATGTGTGAATGTACATTGTGCCTGGCATGCTACCTGCTTGCTATTGTCCTCAGATTGCATAGCAGACTCCACTCACTTGTTTGGAGTGCTTTCTTGGAGAACACTGTTTTCAAAAGTGCAGGACTTCATTATACAGCAGTGTCCCAAGCTTATCTGTTATGTTGGCTTTGTTACATCATCGGGCTGGCTTCATCTTCCACTGTTTGTAGCAATGTTGTCATGTTATGCTTGCTTCTGAATAACCCCATATTTTTTACTCTATCTTATTTTTAAATTTTCCATCTCACATGCCATCTAAATGCATCAAATTCATTAGTGAACTCTTAATTTGGACAAAGTAATTTGCCTAGAACACACTGCTTATGATTCTGCCAATAATATGTTCTTTGTCTGATCATTTCTGATACCACATACAGATGCATCTTTCAGTAAAGAATCACACAACTTACCAGATTTATAGTCTTTGGCTCAACTCTTTAATTCAGTACATTAAGTTTCAATAGACTCTATGTAACTGTGTGCTGTCATGGATAAAGAATGGTGAATAAATGACAGGCTCTTGTTTCACAGTAACTGTTGGATCTACAGTTTGTTTGCCAGGCACATTGCTTTGAAGGCCAAGGTGATCAGGCCACTATGTATGAAAAGATTTATTTTCAGTTACTTCTGACATTATGTACCCATTTCTGGTACTTAGAAAACTTAATTTCTTCATTTATGACATCATGTACTCTAATAAGAACTGTAATAATCTTGAAGAATGTCTATGTTATTCCAGAATTGCATACAAGGTCTACTAAATCTGTACTGAGCCAAGATAAAAGTGAAAGAAGTTGCACCGTATTTGCCTTTTCAGTGAGGTATAATATGTAAAATGAAACGTGTAGACGGTATATAATTGCACATTTGCTACTATGGAAATTTGTTACATTTTAAAGACCATTGCTTTTTGAATGTGCAACTGTTTGCACTGTTGCAGAGTGCTTCCTGAAAGTTACTTAGGACATTTGATTATTTCCTTATTTGGACTCTGGCTTGCTCAGTCTTACTGTTCCTCCTTTGACATATATCTGTGGAATCAGGAAGAGCATATTTTAATTTCAAACTAAAAATCATAGAATGTTTTGTTTGGGGGCTTATAGATAAAGTGAATGGTTGTTAATTTAAACAGTAGCAATTAAAGAAGTGTAGAAGCTACAATTGTGTATGCCAGAGAATATCCATGGAGACATAACTCAACTCTGCTGCACATAAGAACTCTAGCATTTCAGTGTTGGACTTAAAAACCAGAAATAGTACAGAAACTGCATGTCTTTAGCCAGAATCAGAGAGATTCTAGTTTGGATGCTGGACCTTCTTTCTGAAAGCCTTATTTTTAATTTCTTGTGCAAGCTTTTTACTGTTTGTCTATTTACTTGGAAAGGAAATGCTTCCAACTTATTTGAAGTAGAGTTTTGTTCATGTTTTGAATGCTTGTAGCTGATACTTTTCTTATAGGTTAAGGTGGTTATGCATTTTTCAATAACTGTAACTGTGTGGCATCTGCCAGTTGAGATAGATAACTGCTCATAGCTAATTGCTGCCATATGATTATCTAAAGGTTGGCTTATTTTAAGGGTAAGCAGTAAACTGTGTTCTTGTTTTGTTTGCTTTGACTATCTGGTGGCAGTGTAGCTTAGAATATGAGAATGAGGGAGTTGGTGCTGGAGAGTCACTGTTTACCCGGTGCTGGAGAGTCACTGTTTACCCCCTGCTTTCTGATAAATATTGTGTGTGGGGGATATGCAGAAGTAGTTCAAGTTGAGTTGAGTTTCAATTAATGTTGGATAAGCTGCATTAAAAGGCACTATGCTTGGACTGTGGTGAGTGAAATTCTGGGAAGCCAGTGATTATAACTCTGATCTGTACTTTTTTTCAGTCTGAAGCTTATCTGAGTTTGGCAAGTCCTGGCTATTGCCAAATGCAGCCATGCATATTTACTATGTACGCTTAAGACCAATTGCCCCAAGTATTTAATGGGTGCCAGTGGTGGAAACAAATATCATGCTACTGGTTCCAATTCCCATTCAAGTTATGCATATATTTGTGTGTGTGTGTGTGTGTGTGTGTGTGTGTGTGTGTGTGTGTGTGTGTGTGTGTGTGTGTGTGTGTGTGTGTGTGTGTGTGTGTGCGTGTGTGGTGTGTGTGTGTGTGTGTGTGTGTGTGTGTGTGTGTATGTATATATATATATATATATATATATATATATATATATATATATATATATATATATATACATACAGATATATAACAGTTGTATGGGAGTTTGAACTCATAGCTCTGGTCTGTCACATGTTAATTGCTGTCAGCAGTGGGATTATATTCCCAGTTACCACATGCATATGAATAACATAGACATTCTTCAAGATTATTAGTTGGTTTATGGAACACCTTTTCTTCTGTTCTGACATGATGTATTATTTGGTATATCAGTATGACTGAAAGAACATAACATATACCAGTTGCATACAGTCAGCTTCATCAGGATGTATTCCCAGATCATGCCATTGTAAAGTATGTCAGATTACATTTGCCATTTTCTTTTAAAGTTGCATAGGAAAAAAAAATATTTAAAGCTATACAGCTTTATACTGCCCCAAGGAATGGCCTTTAGGTGCTGGTTCCCCCCAGAGATAGTTCACTGAGCACTGAAGCCTGCATCACTAGGATGTCTTGTGCCTTCTGCCAAAGCATTCATGTCTAAACATGGGATAAACTCTTGGCTAGGCTTATAAGGGCCTCAGGGCCAATAGCCTAGTAACCTGCTATGATCGTATGAAGTATCATCGTCCTCAGTACCTTCTTATATGTTACTTGCCCTGATGAAAGCCTACATGAAACTGAGCGCCCAGACACTGGAGACCCCATTTATCAGAATTTCCAGTGGAGCCAATTCTAATGCAGCCTGTCTAATGGTGACCCAGGTGCAGTGCACTTGGCAGTGGTTTTGCTAACTTACTTTTCTGTAAATATAGTGACAGTATAGCTTCATATCAAGCCTTCTTTGCCTTCATCATGTTCCTCGTCTAGGCCAAAGCTCACCTGAAGCTAAAACTTTGTGCTAGTTTCTAGGACCTTATTGGAGTCATACTCTCAGTCTTCCTGTGTTACAAAACTGGGCAGATCACCTATCCTGAGTAGGGAGGGTAGCTTTATTAGTGTCTACCCATGTGACTGTCACTAGTTTCTCAATGACCCAGGTGCTTTGTACAGGGGTTTTGCACTCTCTAATGTTATTTCTGCAAGACCAGATCCAGTATATGGCAAAGCCAGGCCTATCTGAGGTTCCACTCTCTTCTTTGGCAAGGAGAGCTTATTTTTCTCTCTCTCTCTTTGAAGAATCCATGAGAAAGAAAAGAAGGTTCTCCAAACCCTTGTCATCTCCTACAGCACCTCAAGCCATGTAAGAAAACATGCTTGTAGATGACAGTAAAGAGGAAGATGCCCCTTCTTCAGTTTATCAGATTTACCTCTCTGAATCATGTAATCATGTCTTACAATTATCATTATGGCAGTGTAGAATAGACTCAAAAGCATGGTAATGTGCTGAGAACTTGATGTTGCCTGTTTTCCAACCCTTCAAGAGTAAAGGTCTGGTAGCATTAAAAGTGTGCTTTACTGGAAATGGCATTTGTCATCTTGTGTAAGGTCAGTGTAAAGGAAAAATGAGAACAAGATCACTGTGGTTGTATTATAACTTTAAGCCACCAGATTAAGGATCAAGAAACATGTTTAATGGCAGGGTACACAGAGTATTAGGTACAGCACCACAACTGGCTTATTCTGAGTAACAGTTCATTGTAAGGATCACTGCTGGGAAACTGACAGGCAGTATGAAGCCCTGACCCAAGACACTGGTAGGTGGTGGTAAATGTTTTATAGTGCAAAAAAAAAATTATGAATAGGAACTTGAAACAGAGCACCACAAAAACAAGAGTTTGTCTTTAGTGTGAGCTGTACTGGAGATGTTTATAACAAAAATCAGGATCATGGCAAAAGCATCACCATCATCATCAGCCCCCGTTTACTACATGGGTTTGGGGTGTCATGTTAACTGTCACCATCATCATCAGCCCCCTTTTCCCCCGTTTACTACACGGGTTTGGGGTGTCATGTTAACTGTCACCATCATCATAACCCCCCCCTTTTCCCCCTTTACTACATGGGTTTGGGGTGTCATGTTAACTGTCACCATCATCATCAGCCCCCTTTCCCCCCGTTTACTACATGGGTTTGGGGTGTCATGTTAACTGTCACCATCTCTCTTGATGATGGGCCACACTCCTGCCTTCTATGACACTCATGCCTGACTGTCACAGATCTCTCACACAATTCAACTGCCTCTTTGCTGGACACCCTTGCTTCCTCTTGCCTTCTTCCTGTCTGTCTGAAATCTTCTCTGCCAGATTGTCTTCAGTTTTTCTGCAAATGTGCCTGAACCACCATAAATTGTTCTCTTTGATATTTTCCGCTATTGGAACTACTTTGGCCTCTGCTCTTATGTCTTCATGTCTTCATCTGTCCCACAGTGTGCATCCTACCACCCATCTCAGGTACTTTATTTCCATCACTTCTAGCTTCCTCAACTGCTCTGCCTTTACTGCCCAGGTTTCTGTACCATACAATAGTAGTGGCTGCACTACTGTTTTGTACACCTTACTTTTCAGCTTCTTTGGCGTTCTCCTCCTCATACACTACACTTGATACCTTATGCCTGTTGGTTGCAGCCCCCCTCTGAGTCTAGCTTTGACCTCTTCATTCAGACATCATTTCTTCTCGTGACACCTCCCAAGTACTTTAAGCTGTTAACCTGTTCCACTATCTTCCCATTTGCTGTCATTACAACTGCCTTATCTGTACTCGGTTCCCTCCCATGTGCCTTCAGTTTTGTATTTAGTCCCATATCTTATGTTGAAGTTGTTACTCAGAATCTGCTCGTAATGCCACATCATCTATATACATTTGCACGTATGCATTTCAGAAGTCACTTGGTCTGTGCCCTGTGAGTGCCCAATATAAATAATTCATATACTAACATTCTCACTGTGTAAAGAAGTCCTCCATCAGCAAGGTGAAGCTATAAATATAAAGCTCATTTGTCATTGTTTCAGAAGCTGTTAACCTTTTTAGTTATTCTGTCTTATTGTGTAGTTCCTCAGAAAATTATATTGTAGCAATATTCAGAACCTAGTAGTTTTCATTTTTGAGTTAGTGAGGCACATGATGATATTAGGGTCAATTAAAATAGTGTCCTGAAATATAAATATGCATACCAGTGAGGGGTGTGTGAGCATCATGCTTATATATTCACACACACACACACACACACACACACACACACACACACACACACACACACACACACACACACACACACACACACACACACACATACATACACACACACTCTGTCTCTCTGCTTAAACCACTGGACTGCACCCGTTACATACACTGGATTGGACTGATGCAGATGGCATACTATGATGGTTCATTTGTCGATGTTGTAAAAGAATATGCTGTGTCTTTGCCTTTTGGCCTCACTCTAGGCTGAAAATGGTCGTATCTTTCTACTAACCTAATTGTAACAGATAATGAACGATGCACTTGAAACCGGGAAATAAGTAAACCTGAAATGGGTGAGTGTATGGGTGAGTTAAAATGTCTTGCTTCATTTGGAAATAGACTGCAGCAGGTTCTGTCTGCAAGCTGCAAGCAGTGGCAGATATTGTAACCCACAGAATCCAAGGTGTATCTTAGCATAACTCTCAAACCACTTATGCTGGCTATAGTTGTACTGGAATTGCAGCTGCTGACTAGGTGTCTAGCTCCCTCTCTCTTTATATATAAAATTACATACCTATAACTAGCTATCTATTATATTTTATAGCAATATTTATAGATATATGTGTGTGTGTGTGTGTGTGTGTGTGTGTGTGTGTGTGTGTGTGTGTGTGTGTGTGTGTGCACGTGTGTGTGCACATGTGTGTGTGCGTGTGTGTGTGTGTGTGTGTGTGTTAGGTTATTATGGCAATATCAATACATATATCTTGGGCCTTTTATCCTAGATGGAGGAATAACAGAACTACAGTCTAAAAGATTTTAAGTGAAATATTAGCTTTTGCTAAATGGAAGATAAAAAAGTAGACTTTCTTCACTCCAAGTACAAGTGTGAGTAAGACCATTGAGTTGATTTAACCATACAGCTGCAGAAATGTGATTTGTTTCAAAGTTTTTTAACTTCTGTTCAAGCTGTGGGCTCATTTGTGTATCTGACAACATATTTTATTTCATAATTAAGAAATAAATAGTTGCAAACACAATCTTTTAAACAGTTCTACCACTCTTCCCAGAAAGTAGACGAAAGTAAATGTCTCCAGTATATACAGATGTTCTTCATATTGACCACTGCTGCAGTAGCCTAAGCTATATGGGTTATATTGTGCGTATGATATAATAGCAGGATATCTTCCAAAGTTTTAGGGCACATTCCACACTCCCAAACCATTCTCTAGCTGACCTGACTAAAAAGACCAATTTGGGCGCCAGGTCCTTTTGAGCTTTCCTGCCACTGAAAAGAGTGCTGCTTTTTGGGCTTCAGAGGATCGATGGTGAGCTTGTGCTGTTCCATTGCTGGGCTAACAAGCTCCCTTTGGGTGGATAAACCTTCTCACAAGGATAGTAAACAATTGATAATTTTGAGGAAAAATGTGTATGCTTCTGCAACTTTTTTTTGTAATTTTGAATTTTCAGGCTCAAATGTTAAAGTGTATTCTGACTAATTGTGAAAGTATGATTAATGTTTTATCTGTGGTTTCTTTCTGTGAAGAAAAAAATCTGTTTTGTGTGGTTTAGTTTCTTCTGTTTCTCAGGTCATTATTCATTGTTTAAAGCATGTTTATGACTCTGTAGATACTACATCCATGGCTGTTGTCACTGATAACTGTGTTGAGGAGGTTTGTCTGGCTGTGTTCAGAACCTCCCAGAAGATGTAAAAAATAAATGAGATTTTAAATTCACCTTTGGATAGAGATGTAGTTTTTGGTCCCTCTGCTGCTGAGGTCATCAAAAATATGATTAGAAGGGTAAGCTTATACAGGGAATCTCTCACATTTTTTTCAGTCCTCCTCTAAATTTTCCAAGAGTTTTTCTGCTCCCTCATCCAGTTTTCGCAAGAAACAAAACAATCGCAGCAAAATGCTGGTAAGCAGACATTTAAAAAGCAGTGGCACAGAGGTTGCAAAAAGAAAGCAGGACACCCGCCCCCCCCCTAGAACAAAGGACAATCAAATAAGTCAGAATAACTATGTAAGGGAATTTGTCCTCCCCTCCCACCCTGGCAGTCCATTATCCTTTCCAGATCATCTGAATCTCCATTTTTCTTTGGCAACAGATTGTTTCAGACAGAGAGGTTCTGAGACCGATTCAGCAGGGGTACAAGATGACAGTGGGAAGAAATTCCTCCTTTCCAGGGAATTATTCCATGTCCACCAGACCAAACGCCTCTGTTCCCTCCTGTCCTTCAGGATATACTTTCTCAGGGGGTAACAGAAACAGTGCCTCCTTCCCGGTGGGGAAGAAGTTTTTATTCTGAAATATTTATATGCCTGGAGACCAGTTCCAAAACCAGTTTATGATAACGACCAAGTTCAAAATGCTTTCACTACACAATCTTTTACCCCTTTTCTCATTTGAGAATTTTCTTTTACCCCTTTCCTCATTTGAAATTGTTTGGTAACCTTGGATTAAAAAAAAAAAAAAAAAGATCTGTTCCAGGAGTTTTCTACTGAGACTTGGGTCATTGTGAGAGAATACCTCAGGGTTATGGGTTTCATGACGTCTATGATTCTCATGATACCTTTGGCAAGATCCCACATGAGAAAGATACAATGATATCTGAAGTCTCTCTGGTCCCAGCACTAACACCCATTATCTTTTTAGATTCCTTTGCTGGAATCTGTGAGAATAGAAATCACTTGGTGGAAATATCAAATATTCTTGAACCCAGGTGTTCCCTTCTGCTCCAAAGCAGTCAGTCACCATAGACACCTAAGACTTTGCTTGGGGAGCAGTGTCAAGGTGGATAAAAGTTCAATGTAACTGGGACAAGAAAGGCAGACACAAGCACATAAATGTGAGAGATGCTTGCCCTTACCAAGGCACTCAGCTCTCTGAATCACCTTTGGTCACCAGGACCACTTCAAGTTGTTACAGACAATGCCACAATGATGGTGGTACATAAACAAACATGGGGAAGACTAGGTTTTACCCACTTTGCACACTAGCCAAGTTAGCTTGGGATATATCTTTACAATCACAATCTTAGTCTGCAGGCTTCCTGCATTTAGTGAGAACAAAACTGTGTGGCAGACGAGCTGAGCAGGACAAAGGCAGACCCTCACAAATGGAAACTAGATCAGGGGTCTTCCACAGTTTGATAGATCTGTCAGGAGTTCCTCATGTAGATCTTTTTGCCTCATCACTGAACAATCAGCTACCAAATTTCCTCATGTAGATCCTTTTGCCTCCTTGCTGAACAATCAGCTGCCAAAATTCTGCTCCAGGATTCAATGCAAGAAGGCCTGAAAGACAAATGCCTTTTAATTTTTTTTCATAATGAAATTTTCTGTCTGCTTTTCCACTGATATCCAAGGTACCTCTGAAGATTCAGAAGGTATCCCTCAAGATCATTGCGGTGACTTTGTTTTGGCCCAGGCCGCAGTAGTTCTTCCTGCTTTTGGAATTGGTCAGTGGCAATTACAACAAGTTTCCTCACAGACTGGACCTACCCACACAAGAATATGAGTGTTTGATATATCCCGACCCCAAACAACTTCATCTGACTGCCTAGATAATAGGATCTTAATCCTGAGGATGTGCAGCTGGGACTAATGAAGGCAAGAAAACCTGCTGATGAAAAATCATAACCAGAAACCATTCAGAGATTGTGTATATCTTGTTTGCAATTTTTGTGTGAGTTGCTTTCCTATGGCCTGTCCTACTCCTGTATCAAGGTTATCAGCCCATGTAGCACCGTCTTTCAAGTCACTCCAATGTCAGAATGTTTTTGAAAGAGATTTTATCATAAGAGACCTAGTAGAGAAAAAACACATGCAGTCTGAGCACAGAATGAGGCAGAGTCAGTTCTTAAAATCCACGATACCTTTTATTACAAATAACAGAGATGAGCGCTTTCGCGTACAAGTACGCTTCCTCAGATCGTAAGAGACCTCCAAGAAAAAAACGTGGAGTCTCACTGGAATCTTAATTTTGCGTTAGAGATGCTATCACTTGCTTCATTTAAACCAGATTATCTGGCTGACTTGTGGTTCTTAACATGGAAAACAGTTTTGGTGGTTGCTCTGACCTCTGTAAGAAGAGTATCTGAATTGGAAGCTTTTATGGTGGATCAGCCTTATCTCATTTTCCACAGAGATTCCTTAAGAAGAAATCCTGCTTTTATGCATAAAGTCATATCCAAATGTACCTAGCAAAGTACTCTCAGGGCTCAGCCTCCCCCTCTCAGTTGGTATCAATGCTCTAAAGGACTTGACACCCAAACCTATCTTTTTAGTCAGCTCAGCTTGAGATGACTAATGGTTTTGGTGCTTGGAAGGTGACCTGAAGCTTTGAAAGTTGGCCAGCTGTTCTATCATTTGCAAGATGTAACCCATATAGCTTAGGCTACTGCAGCAGTAATCATTTGAACATCTACTTTCATAGTAAGTTTATTTACACAACTTGTACTTTTTAGGCATAGGCTGTTGAAATAATAGGCATGTTTCCTCTCACCAGCAAACAGAGGCCTTTCTTCTGTCAGATCCATAAGCAGCCAACTATAGCAGAGTCGCCAGTGCTTCGAGAGTTGTAATCCAGCCAGCCTTGAATCTAGAGGTTTTCCCAGAAAGTAGTACTCCTCAGTTCTATGGTAAAAACTATCACTATTTAATTCTAAGGAAAGCACATTGTGCAAAATACTCAATGTCTTTTGTACTGAAGAGAATGACTGTTTCACCAAAGTAATCCCCCTTCCTTCCATGTAGAAGGTTTTTAAATCTCTCTCTCTTTCTCCTACTACTACTACAATTCATCCCTGCCTTAGATACTCTAGCCATAGGCCCACACTGCCTTAACGTCTGGAGGGACTTAACCTTTTCTGTCTTGGCAGTCATTTAGGGATCTGTGACCACACCACATCAAGTCTAGACTTACTAAAGTATACTGCATCTAAAAGTCTAGCCATAAACTGTGTGGTGTAGCTACCCCTTATACAGACCTGTTGGACTATATGACTGTTTCAGACAGGCTATACGTTTGAGAGAGAGAGACTGTCCACATTATTGTACAAACAGCCTGTGAAATGCAGGATTTTAAATTTAAAAGGATAGAAGACTAATGCTCAGTGGGTCAGCTTTGCATTCTTCTTTGTCTGCTGTGACAGCCATTGATGAGGGGCTTCAACGATCACTAAAAAGATGTCCTAACAAATAATACCTGAAAGAGATTAGTGCCCACTCAAGTAGGCAGTAACTGCAGAAACGCCTGGAGACGTCACTCGGCTGTAATGAGAGACAAATAATCTTTTTCAGTTTCAGTATTTTTGGTCTTTTGGGGCATGAGCTTACAACCAAGGAGGCAAACTGTGTCCTTCACTCTGGTACTCCTGGAATAGGGCAGGTCCCAGGCCAGCTGAAAATGCATCATTATGTACAATTAAAGACCTCAAAAATCAGGTGTGAGCAAGATAGGCAAGGAATGCAAAGGCTGCTTTAATGTCAGGAGTCCATTTGACCATTTGGGGAAAGTTTATTAGCCTTGTTAAATACTGTCAAAGGAAACACTACATCTGCAAAATTAGCTGTAAACGTACAGTATTAACCTTCCATTCTTAGGCTGTAACCTGCTTCTTATAGGTTCATAGGTTCATACTAGGCTATCTGCCCTAGGGCATTTATAAGCCTAGCCAGAGTGTGTTTGGCTTTCGCCACCCATTTTTAATGAATTTTGCTATGCCCTTTTTCGAGGTTAGTATACTGTGCCTCTGTCTAACAGTGACACAGAAGTGATACCCAGGGTAAACCTACGATCTCCCATCCACTCATCAAGATTCCTCTTGAAGAGAGTCAATGAGGGACTCTGCCTAACCTGGACTGGGATTTTATTCCAGCGTGAAGGGAGCCTCTGGGTTATGAATCTGTCCCTCCAGCATGTCCTATTTATTTCAGTGCTGAGGTTCAAGTCTCTCGAGCGCATAACTCGATGGGATTTGGATTTTCTGAGGTGCAGCATGTCCATTAATTTGGGTTGGACATGGCTTTATATGGCAGGCACAGATCGCCTCTGAGCAGGCAGTATGCCACTGAGTAGAGCTGGAGTTTCTTTAACCGGGCAGCATATGGCATCTGTTTGAGCCCTTTGATCCTCTTGGTGAGGTACTTTTGGGGTCTTTCCAGTTGCTGCAGGTGTCTGGTAAGGTACATCCCAAAAGGGGCATTGTACTCAATTATGGGCCTGATGAGGGATGAGTAAAGAGGCACGATGACCTCCCCTGTTCTAGATGTGAATCCCTTCATGATTAGGTGGGCTATATAAAATGTTTTTCTAACCACTTTGGCCACATGGTTTTCAAATGAGAGATTGCTATCAACTTGGGTCCCCAGGTCCCTAATTACTTCTTCTGTACTTAATGGATTACCACCTATGTGGTAATTTGTGGGCACTTTGTTTTTGCCAAAGGGGATTACTATACACTTTTTGGTGTTTAGCTTGAGGCCATGGCTCTGGCACTAGTTGTCTGTTTCTATGAGGCCCTTTTGTAGGATGCTTGTGTCGGCTGGATAGTCGATTATGGCGCCTAGTTTTCAGTCATCTGCGAACTTGGTCAGCCACAGTCCTTCCATGTTGGCCTGTACCTCCGAGAAATATATACCGAACAAGAGAGGTCCCAGGACTGAGCCTTGTGGGACTCCACTTGTAACTGGTTTGGAGTCTGACATGGCCCCAGCAATTCTAACCATGTGGGTTCTGTCCTTGAGCCAGTTTGCAACCCATCTAGTGACATAGGGGTTTATATTTAAACTGGTGAGCTTATCTATAATGCCTGAGTGAGGTATTGTATCGAAGGCTTTTGCGAGGTCCAGGTAGGCTGTGTGGACCACCTTCCCCTCGTCAATGGCCTTGGTGACTGTTTCAAAGAAATCAACCAGGTTTAAGAGGCAGGATCTGCCCTTAACAAAGCCGAACTGGGTAGGATCCAGTGTCTGTAGGTCCCCAATATCTTTATTTATGAGGTCCATGATGATACTTTCCGTAGCTTTGCAGACCAAGCTAGTCAGGTTTATGGGGTGATAGTTTCCAGGATCCATTGAGGCACCAGCTTTGTGGAGAGGGACCACTGTTGCTGTATGCCACTCTTTGGGTACATATCCTGTAGTAAGGCTGAGATTGAACAGTAGTTTTATGTTTGGGTTTAGCTCTTCTTGGAGTTCATGTAGGACGCAGCCCGGGACACCATCTGGTCCCATTGATGCTGTGTTTTTTGCTTTGGAGAGGGTGGCTTTTACCTGAGCATCTGAGATGTCAGGGGGGCAGCACTCTGCTGGGATAGATATTTGCCCTTTGGTGGGGATAAGTTTGCGCTGAACCTGTCAGCTAGGATGTTGGCAATGTCTGTGGGTTCGTGTATTTTTGTCATTTTGGACTAATTCTGAGCATATCTGGGAATTCCCACGCAGGTTCCTAACATAACTAAAGAAAGCCTTGTGATTATCCTTAGTGTCCTGTGCAATTTTTCTCTCGAAGCTGGCCTTAAATGATTTTATGAGTGCCCGTAGTTTTTTGCTAATACTGATCAGAAATGCCTTCCCTTTTTGGGATTTTGCTCTATCATGTAGTAGCTTCCTCCTTCTATTGTATAGTTTGTTTATGGCTGGGGTCCACCAGACAGGACGCCTGCCTTTGGAGGATTGGGTCTTGGTTTTATTTGTGATTGCATGATCCATGCATTCCTGAAGGTGTTCATAGAATGTGTTTATAAAGGATTCTGCGGTCTGGGCAGTATTTTCCACAGGCCCGGCAGCTTTGAAGGATTCCACCTCGGTTTTGAGGAGTGTGAAATTTGCTTTAGAGAAGTTTTTCACTGTGGTTTTCTGGGCAGGGGGTGGGGTCGGGATGTGAATATCCAGTGAGATTAGTTTATGGTCTGATCTTGGTCTGGAGCATAGAGCCCCCATGTTGGTGATGATCAGGTCCAGTATGTTTTCCCCTCTTGTGGGAGTGGTAACAAGTTGTTCCATAGCATTTGAGTTTATAAATTCTAGGAACCTCTGGGCTAGGGTGTTGGAGCTAGAGTAATGCTCCCAGTCTATGTTTGGGTAGTTGAAGTCACCCAATATAATGGTGTTTGGAGAGACCTTCATATTTTCCAGTGTTCTCAGGAAGGCCGAGTGGGGTTCCTGGGTTTGGGAGGGTGGTCTGTAGCAGGCTATAAACTGGAAGGCAGTTTTACCCACTGTTAGTTGCACATGGATAGTCTCTGATGCTTTCTGCTATGCCACCAACCTGGAGGTGTGGGTATCTTTGACGAATATTGATACTCCCTCCTTTGTGGTTCGGTCCAAGTTTTGGGGCCGAAAAGCATGGTATGAGGTATAACCTGGTAGTGCTGGGGTGCTCTCGGGAGCCTTGAACCAGGTTTCTGTTACTGCACAGATATCGATGTTCTCTATGCTAAAGAGAGTTTTGAGTGCGTGCATCTTGAGGTTTAGACTTCTGGTGTTGAGTAGCATTACTCTTAGTTTCTTATCCCTTGTGATACCTATGGAGGTGGGTTTGTCTTTTGAGCCTTGCCTAAAAAAGGCACTATGGGAGTGGCAAGAGCCTTTGCCAATATCTGAAAGCCCAGGGGTGACAGATGCAATCCATCCCTAGTGAAGCATCGTGGCTTGTCGAGCATGTCATCCCAGGCTGACAGGCATTGGATCCCCTTTGAATGACACCAGTACTTAACCCAATTGTTGAAATTGATCACCTTGTCTTCATATTGTGGCATTATTCTTGGTGAGGGTAAGATGCTACTCAAGGTCAGGGTCATACCGGCCTGGGCTACATGCTCAGAGAGCTCCTCTATGTCTCTTTTCATGTAGTCCAGGGAGGTACTTCTCAGGTCATTCACACCAGCATGGACAATGACTGAGTCATATTTGTATTTGCCTTGGAGTGACCTGAGTGCTTGTGTTATGTGGCGGATCCTAGTGCCCGACAGGCAGCTCACCGTGACCTTCTCTTTGTTCAGCCTGGTGAGCGGGAAACTCTTGGGAACTGGTTGGGGCTATTTTTAACTCCCTTCCCAGAAAAAACTCCCAAATATTTTGCTTCTGACGTTCCCGTCTTTCATTTTGAGGGGTTAGCTGTCAAGCCGTCTTGCTATAATGCCTCCAACATTGTTAGCACATTAAAAGTTGCTGTCTCACTCTTCACTAATGATGACTATGCCATCCTAATATGGTACAACATAATGGCTCTTGAGTCTCAGAATATTATTTATAAGTTGCTGAAATGTGGCTGGTGCCCAGTGGCATGACCTTATATTGGAAAAGGCCACATGGGCTAGAAAATGCTGTATTTTCCCTGAACTGTTAAGAGAATCTGACAATACCAAATTTTAAGGTCAAGTTTTGTTAAATGCCAGGCTTTCCCAAGGGTTTCCCATTCTTTAGCTACACTTGGTATTCGTTAAGCATCAGATGCTGAAATGTTATTCATCTGGCAAAGATTATTGCAGAAACTTACACTACTATCAGGTTGGGTATCAACACAAATGGGTTACTTTGGGTACTGTGTAATTTTGTAGTAATCCTCAAGCTGTAAGGTTTCTTTATCTTTAGACATCTTGCTTCTCTCTGGGCCTCAAGGATTCTGTAAGGCTTTAGCTTAACCTTTTTTCCCAAGGAAGTTTAACAATTTCATGTTGCATCAAGTTTGTCTTACTTAGTAAAACAGAATATGGATCTTTATTTCTCCGATGGAAATCTTGTACCTTCTGCCCCTAATAGAATGGTAGTGTACTTTAGATTCAGAATTCTGAATCCTGCCCCAGCATGTTGGGTTCTGAATTCTCGGTCTCTACTTTGTCCTTGGCTATACTGGCTACACTAACTTTTTTTTCTTTTCACGTCTTAAAAAAATAATATATATATATATATATATATATATATATATATATATATATATATATATATATATATATATATATATATATATATATATATTTGCTGAGGTTTACATCTGGCTGTTAAATTCTATAATTTACATTACTTATTTTCTCTTAAGCATTACATGTGAACCCTGCCGCCTAACCATGAAGTTTTTCTTGGCAGTAGGAGCTAAGACCAATACTTTGTTCCTCTGTTCACAAAGTTTTCACTCTAGCATTTCTATTCCAGGTGTGCTGCTGGGGCAGCTGGGTTTGTTGTAAGTGTTCTCTAACAGTAGGTAAGACAGTGGCCATTCTTTCTCATAAATTTAAAACGAGGAAATAAATTCTTAAAGGAGTAGTCTCTTCCCAAATCTGTTTTGCTATGTCTAGAATTCCTCTGGAGTCTGTTCTTGTTCACAGTGCAAATGCACTGAAGCAATAAAGGAGTGGGTAACTTCTCTGACAGCAAACTTAAGGTAAAAGAAAGTCCCAGTCTTTCCCATCCTTAACATTGATTTTAAAGTCTTATTAATCATTATTCAAGACTTCTGTTTAGGGATGAACATTTGATACAGTTCCTTCATGACCTTTGATGTAAAAGCTTTTCATTCGTTGGTTAGAATTTCTTCTGGTATTCCTACTTTAGAGAACAGCTGCACTGTGCCATTAACAATAGTTTTAGGCATTACTCTCCACACAGGAGTAGCCTGTGGGAAATGTGTAGTATTGTTCATAATCACTAATATATTGGAGCTGTTTTGTCCAACTTTGTCTATGGCTGTTCAAATGGTACTTTAGTAATGGGCGGTGACAGTATAGGGCATCTAAAGCCACGGTTTACAGCTCATGTTCATCAGTCTCACTGCTGCAGTAGCCTAAGCTAAGTGGGTTATAGCTGCCCAGGATAAAATAGCCATCAATTTTCCAAAAGTCTCTGTCTTACCTTCACACATGTCCAGGGTGCCCTGGCATGAGGTGCCAGAGGAGAAAACAAGCACCTTGGGTAGCAAAATCTCAAGTACTTTTTTCTCACCCTTGAGAGAACTCCCCTGAGTGTCACAGGATTGATGGTCAGCTTTTGTCTTCCATTCAGGCAAATAAATCACTGTTGGGAAAACACTTCCACGGATGCTTTTTTTTTTTTTTTTGAAGCCTTTCTACTGTTTTTGACACCTTTCTTCTGTTTTTGACAGAATTGATTTAGGTTCATAGGTGAGGCTGCCTGCTCTTGAGGGCCATTTTAAGCCTAGCCAATTTTCCTTTTGTCCTCAAAATAATCTATCCCATTTGGTTATGGACTGGCCTTACCCATCCCATGGTCGATAATTATATATTACCCCTAATGAGAATTACTGGGAACATACCATAGATAATTTGAGGGAACCCATGCATGGGATAAAGCATTTAAGAACTACAGTAAATTTTCTGTTTCCCTATCCGCAGATCTGAGTTGCACTTGAAAATGGACAGGGATGAACTTTGTTTTATGTGGATGGGGAGTCTGTTCCACAGCAGTGGTAACTGCAACTAACAACTGTGAAATATACCTGCCCCTCCAGACAGTAATGTTGATCTTGCAGAAGAGGTTTAGATCCCTGGACTGAGTATTTCTGATGTAGAATTAAAAACCAATATATTGCCAGGTAAAGCACCCTCTGTTAAGAACAAATCATGAACACAAAAAAAAATCTTAGAGGTGTGCAACATGCGCTGTAAGGATAAATCCAGTTGGAAGGTTCAGGTAAACAAGTAGAATAAGTCACAGTCCATAGAGTTCATTAAAATCCAGGTTTAATGACAAAACAGAATAAAAACTGCAGGAGTAGCGCTTTTTGTATCCAACGCTTCATCAGACATAAAATGCAGCAAAGAGCAAATCATTTAAATACATAACAAGTGTCAGCAATTAACAAATCACATGCTGAACATGATTTAAGGTAGTGTATCATTAAAAGGGCAATGTAAAATTAAGAACAAGCATTGTTGTGTGTGCATGTATATATATATAAAATCAATGTATCAAAGGTCTGTTTATTAGAATGGTCTGAGTATGAATCTGTCATTAAGTCCAAGCCTATGGGCTTGTAATTTCAAGATCCATTTCCTTCCTCTCCTCAGTATTGTTCCTAATATTGCCTAGTCTTCCTCCTTTGTGAACAAGTTCCAAGACCTTGAATTTGAAACAGTGTGAGGCATCGCTATCTAAGACATGTTTGGCCAAGGCATTGGTAGTATTGGCTTTCTCGATGGCATAAATATGTTCACGATTCGCTCACGAAGGGTCCTGGTAGTCATCCCAACATAGAATAATTTACATGCCTGACACTCAGCTACATATACCAGGTTGGTGGAAGTGCAATCAGCATAAAACATGGATGTATACCTATGCCCTGTGATTGGGTGAATAAAACAATCTGAAGTAGCTATGAACTTGCACTGATTGCAAGAAAAACAAGGATATGTGCCCTTCTTCTTCAAACTCCTGCTAACTGAAGGCTTCCTATCATAACAAAGAAGTCTGTTTAGAGAATACATGTTCTTGTAAGCTACTTGTGGTCTATTATCAACTAACTTTTTGATGTTATCATCTAACAACAACATTCTCCAGTTGTTGTTGAGAACTTGTAGGACATGACTGTTTTTATTAGTGTAAGGAATAACTATTCTATTTGTGGTAGAACTATTCCTAACATGTGGGGGGTCCATCTTTGTCCTTACAGCGCATGTTGCACACCTCTAAGATTTTTTTTTGTGTTCATGATTTGTTCTTAACAGAGGGTGCTTTACCTGGCAATATATTGGTTTTTAATTCGACATTGACATTGCTGGTATCGAGAAAGCCAATACTACCAATGCCTTGGCCAAACATTACTGGGGAGAGGGAAGGGAAATGGATCTTGAAATTACAAGCCCATAGGCTTGGACTTAATGACAGATTCATACTCAGACCATTCCTAATAAACAGACCTTTGATACATTGATTTTATATATATATACATGCACACACAACAATGCTTGTTCTTAATTTTACATTGCCCTTTTAATGATACACTACCTTAAATCATGTTCAGCATGTGATTTGTTAATTGCTGACACTTGTTATGTATTTAAATGATTTGCTCTTTGCTGCATTTTATGTCTGATGAAGCGTTGGATACAACGCTAAAGTTTACCTTCCTGCAGTTTTTATTCTGTTTTGTCATTAAACCTGGATTTTAATGAACTCTATGGACTGTGACTTATTCTACTTGTTTACCTGAACCTTCCAACTGGATTTATCCTTACAGCGCATGTTGCACACCTCTAAGATTTTTTGTGTTCATGATTTGTTCTTAACAGAGGGTGCTTTACCTGGCAATATATTGGTTTTTAATTCTACATTGACATTGCTACCTTATTGCCGGGACATGGCTGCCACTCGCTACTCCTGTGAGTGCAAACAGTTCTGCTGATATGTTTCGTTTGAATGAGCTATTTACTTTGTTGAAAATCCACTTCTAAAATTGACTGCTGCTGACCTAAATAGATCTGAGAGCACTAACAATGATTTTAGGAACAATATGAATGTTGTCCTTATCACAAAATTGGAGAACAAACTCTACAGCTACGTAATGTGCAGTGGCAGAAACTGCACATGGAAGCCTGCCTCAGTTTTAAGCTCATTCCGAGGGGCTTGAGGGTGCTAAAATGCCCACGCTTGGAACCACACAACCCGAAGCTTTTGGCCAAATGGCAAAAGCTAAACTTGATACCAGCTTTGCATATATTAAAATATTAATTGAACATTATAACACTCTCATTGCATCCCTTGTTGATGAAATTAAAGTCATAGAGAATGAGCTCACATGTTCTTGGGCAGCATGAACTGAATACTCTATCAACTGACTTGAAACATTCACTAACATCTGTAGATTTCAAATCTCTACAAGAGAAGAAGAAGAAGCTCGAGAGAGACTTCTTAGATTTTCAAACGCCAAGTTTTCTCTTGGCCCTGACATGACTAGCGACAGTTCAACACAACAACTTATGGATCAGCTGTTTCTTCAAATATTCATCGAGCTCCCGAACGGGAATCGACCAAACGGATGACATCATCAGCAGATGCCGGCGATGCGAATACACACATCTCTCACAGATGTAACAACGAATGTTGCTCTTGTTCCTGCTTCCAAGCAGGTTGTTGTTGAGGCACTAATACATGCCGAAGATCACGATGGAACTAATACACATCCACCAACAGCTGGTAACACACTGAGTCCCCGACTCAGGGGAAGCGATGTAAGACGCAAGCAGCTTCCAATTGACACATTTGTAGTGTCGATGGACAACGAGATTCAAGGCTTAGGCGATGGGCTTCCTTCTTTTCCACTGCCCTTCAGACCCTTCGAAAGGAGGACTTGGTCTCCACAAGGAAGGGCAGTCAAAAGAAAAATTCAGAAGAGACCAATTTACACATGAAAAACAGCAAATGCAGATTCAGAGGACCTAGTGGTAAATATTTCTTGTTATAGTTTAAGTGTACATGAAGTTTCTGTCTTGAACAAGGCTTGGGGTTTATACCTCCGCCAGTAATGATTTGACTGACATTATAATTGATATCAAAATGTTCACGCAGAAATCTAGGGCTGAAATTGCTCCATGGTCATGAATCTAATCAGGTCAATGCTAGGAACCATATGCCTTTTAGAAAACCATCTGCTTTTCTTCCACAACAACATCCGATATTGGAAGCATTTGAACAAGCCTGTGAGCTTGATTTATTTGAACTTTATAATAACAAAGATACTAAACCATGCTTCTACAATACTACCTCAGAGGAAAGAGCTGCCATTAATAGTTTGAGGAACAATGATAACATTGTCATTAGGCAAGCCGACAAAGGCGGTGCCGTGGTTGTAATGGATAGATCATTCTATACAGACACAATGAAAAGATGTTATCTGACAATGACACTTATCTCTTCATACAGAATTATGATCTTAATAACCTAATTAGGGAGGTCCATAGTCATCTTTATGAATTGTTGTTAACTGATGTCATTGACAAAGAATTATATTCCTATATGTTGGTTGACAATCCTCTTGTTCCATCATTCAGAGGACTTCCAAAAATCCATAAAGGATTAGATAACCTTTCTTTGAGACCTATTGTGTCTAGCAAAGGATGGCTCACTGAGCCAATTTCCATTTATTTGGATAAAATGTTCAAACCTATTGTTTCCAATGTCAAACATATACTGAAAGACACTACTGATTTTTTGGAAAACTTGACCACATATCTTAATTCCACCTTGTTTGAAATGAGTTACATTCTGGTTAGTCTTGATGTGAAATCACTGTTTACATCCATACCCAATGACATTGGGATGGAACATGTTAGAGCTTTTTTTGTAAAACAGATGCTTCCTACTCATAATATCTCTAGATGGATGTCACTTTTGGAACTTGTCCTTGAATATAATGTTTTATTTTATGACAACAAGTATTACCTTCAGACTAAAGGTGTAGCGATGGGCACGCCATGTGCCAATGCATATGCAAACTTAGTATTGGCACAATGGGAGGACATTTATGTCCATGGCAACGATAAGAGCTTTTCAACGCATCTCAAATATTATAATAGATTTGTAGATAACGTTTTTATAATATGAGGTGGCACACTAGAACAGCTACTTGAATTTGTCCTATTTAAATCACACCACAGAATTTCTTAGTTTTGAATGTAATCACTCAGACAAGGAGATGGCATTTTTAGATGTGAAGGTCGTTAAGACTGACAATGGTTTTGACACTGAATTGTATAGGAAAGAGTGCTGAGGAACAACTTATTACATCGCAATAGCATGCATCCCAGGCATGTATATGAGAATATTGTAACCAATCAAGTTACGAGGATGTCGAGACTAACAACTCTCGACTCCACTTATGATGACCACAAGTTACAACTAGCCAGCAATTTTATACATAGAGGATATGATAGTCAAAAAGTATACAAAAACATACGGGATGGTGATCATTTTAGAACTGGCAAAGGGACTCCACTCCTAAAGAGGACAAAGATGGACCCCCCACATGTTAGGAATAGTTCTACCACAAATAGAATAGTTATTCCTTACACTAATAAAAACAGTCATGTCCTACAAGTTCTCAACAACAACTGGAGAATGTTGTTGTTAGATGATAACATCAAAAAGTTAGTTGATAATAGACCACAAGTAGCTTACAAGAACATGTATTCTCTAAACAGACTTCTTTGTTATGATAGGAAGCCTTCAGTTAGCAGGAGTTTGAAGAAGAAGGGCACATATCCTTGTTTTTCTTGCAATCAGTGCAAGTTCATAGCTACTTCAGATTGTTTTATTCACCCAATCACAGGGCATAGGTATACATCCATGTTTTATGCTGATTGCACTTCCACCAACCTGGTATATGTAGCTGAGTGTCAGGCATGTAAATTATTCTATGTTGGGATGACTACCAGGACCCTTCTCAGAGCGAATACGTGAACATATTTATGCCATCGAAAGCCAATACTACCAATGCCTTGGCCAAACATGTCTTAGATAGCGATGCCTCACACTGTTTCAAATTCAAGGTCTTGGAACTTGTTCACAAAGGAGAAAGACTAGGCAATATTAGGAACAATACTGAGGAGAGGGAAGGGAAATGGATCTTGAAATTACAAGCCCATAGGCTTGGACTTAATGACAGATTCATACTCAGACCATTCCTAATAAACAGACCTTTGATACATTGATTTTATATATATATACATGCACACACAACAATGCTTGTTCTTAATTTTACATTGCCCTTTTAATGATACACTACCTTAAATCATGTTCAGCATGTGATTTGTTAATTGCTGACACTTGTTATGTATTTAAATGATTTGCTCTTTGCTGCATTTTATGTCTGATGAAGCGTTGGATACAACGCTTACTCCTGCAGTTTTTATTCTGTTTTGTCATTAAACCTGGATTTTAATGAACTCTATGGACTGTGACTTATTCTACTTGTTTACCTGAACCTTCCAACTGGATTTATCCTTACAGCGCATTTTTTTTGTGAGTATTTCTGATGCCATTTGACTTACTGATGTACAGTAAATCCATCAGTAGTGGGTCAGAGGATGCCTTGTATACCAGACACAGATCACCTCTTAGCAGTCTGTAGGATTCTGAGTATAATGACAGAGCTTTGAGTCTGTCTCTGTAGGACATGTTGTTTAGGCCTTGTATCCTTTTAGTAAGCTATCTCTGTGGGTGTTGTTCCAGTTGTTGCATGTGTCTGGACTGATACATTCCAGAGGGGGCATTATATTCAGTGAGTGGTCTAATGAGGGCTGAGCAAAGGGGGACAATAGCATCCTTAGATTTATACACACTCCCTTTGTTTCTAAGCTTTGCAATATAAAAGGATTTTCTTACAGCACTACGTTGGTCAAAAATTAGATCACTGTCCACATTAAGTTCCCATATCTGAACAATTGGGTTAACTCTTATGGGTGTATTGTCAATGTGCTAGTTCCCTGGGGTAGATGACTTCCCAAAGGATACAATAATGCATTTTTTTGGCATTTAGCTTTATACTATGATTTTGACACCAGTTATGTATTTGAGACAAACCTTCTGTAGGATGACTAAGTCATTTGGGAATTCAATGACTGCTCCTAGCTTGCAGTCATCTGCAAATTTAGTCAGCCAGACCCTTTTCATATTGGCTTTTATTTCAGAAAATTAGTTGCCAAACAGGAAAGGTCCCAGCACAGAACCCTGGGGGACTCCACTAGTGACTGATCTCTTTTTGGAGATAACTCCCCTATTTTAATTATCTGCATCCTATCTGTGAGCCAGTTAACACTCCAGCGGGTGACATAGGTGATTTATTCTCAGTTTATTTTTACTATGCCTGATGGGAAGTTGTATCAAAAGATTTGGCTAGTTGTTTTTTTGTATTCAATGGCTTTGGTATCTATCTCCTCAAAAACATTGGCACTATTGTTTCTGCTTCTGCAAAACAGCCAGTTAAGTAGTGGTAGCTATTTATTTGTGTTGGTGGAATATTTTAAAAGCTTCTGTGTGCTCTTTTGCTTACTTTTCAGTTGAAAAGTGAATAGAAAAGTTTTTTAGATAAACATTATATGTAGTGCTTGTGTTGGACTTTGTGACAACCTACCTGCTTTTCTTCCCTGTAATTACACTTCTGTGAAATTATGTGAGAACCATATTTTAGTGTACTCCTTTTCAACTTTTGTATGCGAGGAACTTTTAATAATGTTAAGTGTTGGAAGTGCTTGTGTACACAGATACTTGCCCTTTGACCAACCTTTCCAGCAGCTCTTACTGGACTTCAGGCTCTCTTCACAGTCAGGACATGGATTTCAATAGCAATCCAGCTGTTCCTTCTCCCACCATATCTAAAAAGAAAAAACTTAACAAGGAGCCCTTGCCTTCACTATGGACTCTGTATGTGCCTCAGACATTACTGGGTGACTCTGTAGTGGCTATTATTGTTTCCTCAGACCACTCACTGTTTTCTTTGGGACTCAGTGGTGTTGCTTCTACCACAGCTATGGACTGAGGGTTAGCCATGTCCTCTTTGGTTGATTAGTGTCCATCCCGGGCATGGGAGAACCACTTTTGTTTCGGTTCTGTGAGGTTCTCCAGAGAGGAATTCTCAGGATTATTAGGATGTGAGACCTATTCCCCGGTTTGAAGTGTATCATCTTATTTGGTCTCCCTCTGGGAATGTCACTAGAAATAAGAAAATGTTGAACATAATTTCTCTGGTGTTATTGTTTCAGTTTAAAAAGATTAACTACTTACTTTGGCTAAGAGTTTATTGCAGGCGTTGTATCCTCTGGAATACCAGACAGATTTGTCTTCCATTACATGTCCTGTTGTTCAGAGAGATGAGGTTTCGGATGATTCTAATATTCACAGGGACAGGGCATCTTCATCATTTTCTTCTCCTGTTCCTGACTGTGATTCTGAGGACTTGAATTCTTCAGTTTCTCCCTTTATTTTTTTTTTTTTACAGAAACTAAATCCAGTATGAATCATTTGTTTCACTGGGATCAGGTGGATATTCCACATTCCTCTCCTATTATGCCAGCCTAGGAGAATGCCTTTATTTTTGCCTGCAATAACCTTGGCAGTTAAGCTTCAGTTCCTAAAAGGCAGCCATACTTTATAGAGTTACACAGTCTAATAAATATTTATATTCTCATCACCTCTTGCTGTCATTAAGAATTCAGTCTATTTGTAAAAATGGAAAGATGATTAATGCAGGTACATTAAAAAAGAAAACAGTAAACAATGATACATTGGAACCAGAAGCATATCAGATCATTAATATTTAATAATGCAAGCTAGAAAAACCTTTCACACAAAATCTTTCATCAGAAGGCAATACATACATACCAGTCTGATTTATATCATGAAGTAGTCACATGACCATTATTTCATTTCCTGTCTGTTCACTCATAATTCAGTGAAATATATAAAATGTTATAAAATAATAAATATCATATAAAACTTCATTCTGTCTAACAAAATTACTTTTATCCTTTAAAATTTGATTAATACAAATATGTCTATTCAGACCAGGAAAACTGTGTGCCCTAAACCTACTTATTCATTTATATTGTGCGTTTTCCATATTAGCAACATATTAGCAACAATATATATATATATATATATATATATATATATATATATATATATATATATATATATATATCACATCTCCTAATTTGTTCTTCTATAACTTGTAAGACTATAAACTTGAATCTGTTGTAAATCAGTTTCTTTTATTTGCCTATATAAAGCATTTGTCTCTACTTTTCTTCTGGTATCTGATAGATGGTACCGTATTCTTTCTTTCAACGTTCTATTAGTTTTACTTGTATACAGTGCCCTTCATTTTTCATATTGTGCCATATAAATATTAGTCTTACTGTGACAATCAGCATAACTGCATATCAAAAATCTTTCTTAGTAACAAGACGTAGAAATTGTTTGTTTTTTATCCATATACTTACCAAAAGTACATTTAGTACATGGGTGTGTCCCTTTTCTATCACTTTTCCAATAATTTATAGATTTAGCTTGTTATTTGTTATGCAATGTTTTCTTTACTGTGTGAGATTTTTTTATATCCAAACATAGGGCCTACTGTTATTTGTTCCCTCATTTGCAGGGCATTGTGTAAAATATACCAATGCTTCTTAATAATTTCCTTAACTTGTTCAATCATCCTGTCATATGTCAGCATGCATCTCACCCTTCTGTGTACCTCATTATTCTCTGTATCTTATTATAACATTGAGAATAGTGGTCATGCCTCCCCATCTCTCTTACTCTTAATGTTATCTACACATTCATTTAATATTGTAATATCATATCCTCTGAATACAAAACCACTTATTTCTTGCAACTAATTTTCCATAACATTATCTCAAGTGTTTAACCTGGCTACTCTTAACATCTGGCCTTTTGCTATATACTGTTAAATACAAAAGCGGCTGCATGCTTATGTACCTTAATCTGTATTTGCCTTTCACCCATCTTCCTTATTGTGACATAACAAGAAACTGATGTAGTCAAACTTCACTTCTTTCTTAAATCTTAAGAAATTCACAGTCCGGGTAATATATATAATAAAATGATCCAGTGTTGATAAAGTTATCCTCCATATTAAAAACACATCATCTACAAACTCTTTGTAAAATATCAAATTATTTTGAAATACGTTATGTTTAGAGAATATAAGATCACTTTTTCCTACTGTCTTTAACAATATCTGCATATATGTTTGTCACATGTTTCCAAATGGTTGCACCTTTCTTTTACATACAGTGCCTTTCTTGAAGAATTAGCAATATGAAGCAATTCACACATGGCCTTAATATTGGAATACGTAAATCTTGGGTCATTACTAATGTATTGTCTAATGTATGCTATTCCAAAATCATTTGGTATTGATGTAAACAAATAATCCACATTTAAAGCAACTAAATAACAATCATCTATACTTTTCATTGTATGCCACTCGTATACATTTTTTTTTACAAAAAATCAGATTAATTTTTTATATAACTAACTATTTCAACCATTGTATTAAGTTGATATTCCAAATATAGGTTCATAGGTTGGTACTAGGCTATCAGCCCTAGGGCCTATACAAGCCTAGCCATAACAATTCCCTGGCTATTTCTTCCCACACTATTTACTTCCCTGGATCCTTGTCTAGCAGGGCAACTGACGTGATCCCCAGGGTGAATTTCCTTTCTCCCATCCAATCGTCAAGGTTCCTTTTGAAGAGGGCCAAGGAGACGCTCTGCTTGACATGTATGGGCAGTCTATTTCAGAGTCTGGGGTGTCTCTGGGACAGGAACCTATCCTTCCACCATGTTTTGTTTATTGTGATGACAAGGTTTAGATCCCTGGAGTGTGTGGCTCTGAGGGATTGAGATTTCTTGAAGTGTAACATGTCCAACAGTTCTGGGTTTGACATGGCCTTGTATGTTAAGCAGAGATCACCTCTGAGTAGACGATATGCGATAGAGTATAGCTGGAGTTTTTTAAGGTGATCAGCATAGGGCATCTGCTTTAGGCTTCTGATTCTTTTAGTGAGGTATTTCTGTGGCCTTTCCAGTTGTTGCAGATGTGTTGAGAGGTAGATACCAAATGGGGAGTTGTATTCTATTATGGGTCTAATGAGGGATGAGTACAGTGGGACAATGACCTCCTTTTTTCTGGATGAAAAGCCCTTAGTGATGAGGTGTGCCACACAGAAGGATTTCCTGACTGTTGTGGCGATGTGGTTATTGAAGGTGAGAACACTGTCCACTTGTGTCCCTAAGTCTCTTATCACACTTTCGGTGTTTAGTGTACTGCCACCTGTGTGGTAATTCACGGGTACATGTTTTTTCCCAAACTGGATAACTATACATTTCTTGGCATTGAGCTTGAGCCCATGGCTCTGGCACCAAGCATCTGTTTCTGTAAGGCCCTTTTGTAGAGTATCCACATCATTTGGGAATTCAATAATGGCTCCCAGGTTGCAGTCATCTGCAAATTTTGTTAGCCAGAGTCTCTTAGTGTTGGCCTGTACTTCAGAGAAGTAGATGCCAAACAAGAGCGGTCCCAGGACTGAGCCCTGAGGTACTCCACTTGTCACATGTCTGGAGATGGATTTGGAGTCAGCAACTTTTACAGTGTGGGTTCTGTCAGTAAGCCAGTTGTCAACCCATCGAGTGACGTAGGGATTAATGCCCAGCTTAGTAAGTTTATCTATGATTCCAGAGTGGCGGATGGTGTCAAAGGCCTTGGTGAGGTCCAGATAGGCTGTGTGGACTGCCTTACCCTCATCCACAGCTCTGGAGACTAATTTGAAGAAGTCAATCAGTTTCAGGAGACAAGATTGGCCCTTCACGAATCCAAACTGGGTGGGGTTCAGTGTTTGAAGGTTGCCAATATCTTTGTTTCTAAGTTCCATGATAATACGTTCCATGACCTTGCAGATCAGGCTCATCAGACTGATGGGGTGGTAGTTCCTGGGATCTAAGGTGGATCACCCTTGTGGAGTGGGATTACTGTAGCTGTGCGCCACTCAGTGGGCACAAAGCCTGAGGTGAGGGTATGATTAAACATGACACTTAGGTGAGGTGCCAGTTCATTTTGTAGTTCATGTAGTACACAGCCCGGGATGTCATCTGGTCCCATGGATGCTGTATTCTTAGCTTTGGAGAGTGTGTTTTTTACCTGTGTGGCCATTATTACCAGAATTTGGCAATCTTCTGGTATTGAGATGGACCGTTTAGGGGGTTAGAGGTGGGGTGAAGTTGGCACTGAATCGATCTGCCAAGATATTGGCAATATCCTTGGGATAAGTATATTTAATGCCATTCTGTTGTAGCTCAGAGCAGATCAGAGCATTGCCATTTAGATTCTTGACATAGTTATAAAATGCCCTGCGGTTGTCTTTGGAATCTTTGGCAATTTTATTTTTGTAACTAGCTTTGGAGGATTTTACGAGGGATCTCAGCTTCTTACTGAGGCTGGTAAGGGAATTTTTTGCATCATGGGATTTTCCTCTTTTCTGCAACAGTTTGTTCCTTTTGTTGTAAAGTTTGTTTATGGTAGGGGACCACCAGATTGTCTTCCTTTTTTGGAGGAGAGCATCTTAGTTCTATTTGGGATGGCACGATTCATGCATGAGTGGATGTGCTCATACAGTGCTTTAGTGCAGGACTCAGCAGTCGAACATTCAGTTCCCACCTGCATGGGTATCATGAAGTTTGTCACTTCTGACTTGAGTAGCATGAAGTTGGCTTTGGAGAAGTTTTTTATGGAGGTTTCCTTACTGGGGAGTGGGGGTGGGATGTGGATGTTAAGGGTGATTAGCTTATGGTCTGACCTGACCTACGAGGGGGTGACCATAGGTGTGGAGCATTGATTTTCAATGTTGGTAATTACCAGGTCTAGGATATTGGAGCCCCTGGTGGGACTATGGATTAGTTGATCCAGGGCATTGGAATTTATGAATTCCAAGAACCGTTGGGCAAAGGTGTTGGTACATGAGTAGTTTTCCCAGTTAATGGCAGGGTAGTTGAAATCACCCAGTATTAGGGTGTTTGGTTGTATCTTAATATTTTCCAGTATGTTTAAAAAGGTGTAATGAGAATCTTGGGGCATGGTGGGGGATCTGTAGCAAGCTGCAATTTGGATTGCAGTCTTACCTAGTGTTAGTTGCACCTGGAGAATTTCGGATGCATTGTGTTGGGCAACTAGCCTGGTGGTGTGAATATCCTTGATGAATATGGACACTCCTCCACCTTTAGTGTTTTGATCCTGGTTTGGTGGCCGAAAAGTGTGGTAAGAGTTTTAGCCTGATATTGCAGGGGTGCTCTCTGGAGCCTTGAACCAGGTCTCAGTTACTGCACAGATATCAATGTTCTCCATTTTTAGGAGTGCCTCAAGAGTGTGCATTTTAAGGTTTAGACTTCTAGCATTGAGTAGCATTACCTTCAGATTTTGCATGCTTGTACCTGTTACGATGGTGGTTTTGTCCTTTGAACCTTGCCTAAAAAAGGCACTATAGGGGTGGCAAGAGCCTTAGCCAGTAAACTAAATCCCAAGGGCGACAGGTGCAGACCATCTCTGGCAAAGCATCATGGTCTGTTGATCATGTCGTCCCAGGCAGACAGATACTGGATCCCCTTTGAATGACATCAGAAACTTAGCCAATTGTTGAAGTCAGTCATTTTGTCCTTATATTGTGGTGTCATTCTGAGAAAAGGCAGGATGCTACTCAGGACTAGTGTCATACCTGCCTGGGCCACATGATCTGAGAGCTCTTCCATGTCTCTTTTCATGTAGTCCAGGGAGGTACGTCTCAAGTCATTCACTCCAACATGAACAATGACAGGGTCATATTTGTACTTGTGGAGTGACTTGAGTGCATCTATTATGTGGCGGATCCTGGCACCCGACAGGCAGCTGACTGTAATTTTCTCCTTGTTCAGCCTGGTGAGTGGGACATCAGTGTGCCTGACTATAGAGTCACCTATGACTAAAGTGTTATGTATGTTGTCTTGCCTTAGGGGCTGTTGCTAGGTGGTACACTGGTGTTGTGAGCTATGTGGCACTTTGGTTGTGATTGGTATTTGTTTGCGTTTCAGCTTCGGAGGTCCTTGTTGCTTGGGCAGGTTACAGTTAAGGGCCTCCGCATATGTGGATTTGGTGTTGCTATCAGTGGGTGTTGGTGGTGTGAGTTTAGAAGGGCTATGTGTTGCTTGAGGTGTAGTGCAGGTGCTAACCTTCTCCTCTTGACTGGCTAGCACAATCTTGGGTGGAGAGAGCTTTGCTTCCAGTTTGGCTATGTAATTGCATTTCTCACAGGTTGTAGTGTTGGGTGGTAGAAGGAGAGGGTTGTCTGTGTACATGAGGCAATTGCTGCATTGCCCCAGTATGCCCAGATTCACCAGGTGGACGGGTGAAATCACTGGAAGCTGACCCACGGACATGCCTGGTTTGGTGCTTTTTTTGAAAAGTACAGGAGCTGTTTTCCCTTCCCTTAGCAAGGTACTTTGCAATTATAGGCTGTTTAGTGCCTATGATTAATTTCTCCTTATTAATAAGAAGAGTTGAGTGCTTGTATCAGTTTTAGGCTTCCTAGTGCTTTCCAGCAAGTATTAGAGCAAGTGCTAGTCACAGGGATGCTTACAGGTAAGATGAAAAAAATGGTTTATCCTAAACACTGCAGTGTGCACTAGAGAAGTTAGATGTGAAAGTAGGTAACTTAAGTTTTACCTGTCTAAAAAGTTAAGTTTTAGTGGAGAATCACTATCTTTAAAACAGCAAGATAAATTGAAAGGGGTGATCCCTTTTGTATTCTGGTACTATGGAATACAGTAGGATGGCCAATAAATTTAAATAGTTGAATGGGAGTGATTTCACAAAATGATAATTTTGTGCTTACTCACACAAGCCAGTGAAAGCAGAGGAAATGAGATATATGGTCAATTTAACATAAGAGGCAGGCAACTAGAAATACAGCGGTATTTAAGAACAGAATAGTAACAGGGTGAGTGGGTGGGAAAAAATTTCTGCCTGACTTACAAGAGACAGAGCTGTGGTCACTTTTGAAGTTTTAATATGCAGTTAAAAGCAAAATACAAGTGAAGCACAAGGTAAAGAAAACAAATCACAGTATTCTAAATATAAAAAGGCAATAAACTAATACAAAATACAACAAATAAAAAGCAAACTATTCTTTCCTTCACAGCAAAGGATACAGCTCAGCAAGCTCCTCGTGGTGCCCTGCAGAGTCCTACAAGTGGCCGAGAGAGAAAAGAGGGACTTTGGACTTGATTAAGTATTGTTTTTGCTTGTTGTTTCCCTGAAACGCTAATCCTACCTAGAACGTATCTTTTCAGTGCTTCTGTGGATCCCTAGTGATATCTACATTGCTTACTGTACTTATTTCTTTGTTGCACTTGAAAAAAGTTACTGTTTGCCGTTTTTGCATTTAAGTTACCTGTAACACAGTCACAGGCTACACACTCAAGTGACTAGCCTCCTCTGTGTATTTAAAGTAATTTAAGCTCTGCATTTCTGTTGTTTCTGAAAAAAAAAAACCACAAAAAAACTCCTTGTTTTCCCGCCTTTCTGAACTAGTCTAGTCTAGTTTTCAGGCATTGCTGAATCCAGGATTGTGGTAAAGGTTCCTGTGTTGCCCATATCATACTTGGATAATTAGGTGGCTTCCTTGTGCACTGTGAGAGAGGGAACTCTGAGTAGCCTATCTGTCCCTGTAGGAGTGGTCCCAGCCCAGGAACGTGTAGCTCATTGGCCATTTTGGGCTAATTTCTATCCTTTTGATCTCCTTGGTATAAAAACCGCTTAGCGCGGGTTTGCATTTGTATACAGCTCAGCAAGCTCCTTGTGGTGCCCTGCAGAGTCCTACAAGCAGCCGAAAGACAAAAGAGAGACTTTGGACTTGATTAAGTATTGTTTTTGCTTGTTGTTTCCCTGAAACGCTAATCCCGCCTAAAATGCGGCTTTTCAGTGCTTCGGTGGATCCCTAGTGATATCTGCATTGCTTACTGCACTTATTTTTTTGTTGCACTTGAAAAAAGTTACTGTTTGTCGTTTTTGCATTTAAGTTGCTTGTAACACAGTCACAGGCTACACACTCAAGTGCGCTAGCCTCCTCTGTGTATTTAAAGTAATTTAGGCTCTGCATTTCTGTTGTTTCTGAAAAAAAAAACTCCTTGTTTTCCCGCCTTTCTGAACTAGTCTAGTCCAGTTTTCAGGCTTTGCTGAATCCACGACTGTGGTAAAGGTTCCTGTGTTGCCCATATCATACTTGGATAATTAGGTGGCTTCCTTGTTCACTGTGAGAGAGGGAACTCTGAACAGCCTATCTGTCCCTGTAGGAGTGGTCCCAGCCCAGCAACTTGTAGCTCATTGGCCATTTTGGGCTAATTTCTATCCTTTTGATCTCCCTGGTATAAAAACTGCTTAGCATGGCTTTGTGCTTGTATACAGCTCAGCAAGCTCCTCGTGGTGCCCTGAAGAGTCCTACAAGCGGCCAAGAGACAAAAGAGAGACTTTGGACTTGATTAAGTATTGTTTTTGCTTGTTGTTTCCCTGAAAAGCTAATCCCGCCTAAAACGCGGCTTTTCAGTGCTTCTGTGGATCTCTAGTGATATCTGCATTTCTTACTGTACTTATTTCTTTGTTGCACTTGAAAAAAGTTACTGTTTGTCATTTTTGCATTTAAGTTACCTGTAACACAGTCGCAGGCTACACACTCAAGTGCGCTAGCCTCCTCTATGTATTTAAAGTAATTTAAGCTCTGTATTTTTGTTGTTTCTGAAAAAAACCCACAAAAAAACTCCTTGTTTTCCCGCCTTTCTGAACTAGTCTAGTCCAATTTTCAGGCTTTGCTGAATCAAGGACTGTGGTAAAGGTTCCTGTGTTGACCATATCATACTTGGATAATTAGGTGGCTTCCTTGTTCACTGTGAGAGAGGGAACTCTGAGCAGCCTATCTGTCCCTGTAGGAGTGGTCCCAGCCCAGCAACTTGTAGCTCATTGGCCACTTTGGGCTAATTTCTATCCTTTTGATCTCCTTGGTATAAAAAATGCTTAGCACAGTTTTGCATGGGTTTGCAGACCGTGCAGAGCTGTTTAGCTGCGGTTAAACTATTCTAAGCTCCACGAAGTTTGCACTTCAGTTTTTCCCTTGAAACTTGATACACTTCAACCCAGCACTAGAAATAAGACAATTTAAGATTGGCACTTACTAAAACTCACTAAAACTAGCACTAGCTTACAGCTGGCATTTCAGCCCTATACTCAGGAAGTATAAGGCTCTTTACAAATCCAGTCAGCAATACAGTCCAAACCATCTATTCAGGCATGTTCAAGGGACAGCTTCAGGTGTACTCTCTGGTCCAGCTGGTGACTCTGGGCATCCTGAGGCAATGTTACAATTGCCTCATGTACACAGACAACCCCCTCCTCCTCCCAACCAGCACAAACATATGTGAGAGATGCAGCTACACAGCCAAGTTGGAGGCTAAGCTCTCTCAACCCTCGACTGAATCATCCAGTCACAAGGAGAAGGGCAACACTAGCACCACATTACCAGACTCACATAGACCAGCCATAGCTTCACCAGCAAACAACTCTCAGAAACACGCAAAAACATATTCTGAGGCTCTAAATAAGAACCTGCCTAAATAACAAAGACCTCCTAAGCATACATTTATAGCTTGCTACAGATCTCCCACCTTGTCTCAGGACCCTCACGCAGCATTCCTGAGAACATTAGAAAGTATGAAGATTCTACCCAACACCATGCTACTGGGTGACTTCAACTATCCAAAAATTGACTGGGAAAACTACTCAAGCTCAAACGCCCTAGTCCAACACTTCCTTGAGTTTATAAACTCAAATGCCATGGAACAGCTGGTCACCACTCCCACAAGAGGTGACAACATACTGGACCTGGTCATCACCAACATGGGGAACCTATGTTCCACACCTGAGGTAAACTTGTCATTGGTAAGATCAGATCACAAACTAATCACACTGGACATCCACATCCCGACCCCCCCCCCCACAGTCAAGGAAATCAAGGTAAAAACATTTTCTAAAGCCAACTTCACACTCCTCAAGACCGAGGTGGGAAGTTTCAAAGTTCCCCAATCAAATGGAAAATGATGACCCATCTGCAGAATCCTTTATAAGCGCATTCTATGAACACCTTCAAGAATGCATGGACTGAGCCATCCCAAGTAAAACCAACTCCTCAAAAAAAGAGGAAGCTAGTCTGGTGGATCCCGGCCATAAATAAACTTTACAACAGAAGGAGGAAACTCCTGCAAGATAGAACAAAATCCCAAAATAAGAAGGCATCTCTGATTAACATCAGTAAAAAACTGCGCTCCCTCATTAAATCATCCAAGGCCAACTTCGAAAGAAAAATAGCCAATGACTCTAAGGATAACCACAAGGCCTTCTTTAACTATGTCAAGAGTCTAGGGGCAAACTCTAAGATATGCTCCAGTGGCCATAAATACACTGAACCAACCAACATTGCCAATATCCTGGCTGATAAGTTCAGTGCAAACTTCACCCCCCCTCCACCAAAGGGGCTAGCACCCATCCCAGTAGAATTTGGCACTCCAGATATCTCAGACACACAAGTAAAGACAGCCCTTACAAAGGCCAAAAACACAGCATCAATGGGACCAGATGGTATCCCAGGTTGTGTCTTACACGAGCTTCAAAATAAATTATCCCCCCACCTCAAAACACTATTCAAACTCAGCCTCTCTACAGGCTATGTACCCAAAGAATGGCGTACAGCAACAGTTGTACCACTCCACAAAGGTGGTGCCACAACTGACCATGGGAACTATTGCCCTATAAGCTTGACTAGCTTGGTCTGCAAAGCCATGGAACACATTGTCATGGAGCTCATTAACAGGGACATTGGGAACCTCCAGACACTGGAGCCAACCCAGTTCAGCTTTGTTAAAGGCAGATCTTGCCTCCTGAACTTGGTCAACTTCTTTGAAACAGTCACCAAGGCCATAGATAAAGGGAAGGTGGTCCACACAGCATATCTGGACCTAGCTAAGGCGTTTGACACCATCCCCCACTCAGGAATCATAGACAAACTCACCAGCTTAAATATCAACCCCCATGTCACAAGATGGGTTGCCAATTGGCTCTCAGACAGAACCCACACGGTAAGAGTGGCAGGCGCCATGTCTGACTCTAAACCAGTCACAAGCGGAGTCCCACAGGGGTCAGTCCTGTGACCCCTCCTGTTCGGTATATATTTCTCTGAAGTACAGGCAAATGCAGAGGGACTGTGGCTAACCAAGTTTGCAGATGACTGTAAATTGGGTGCAATAATTGACTCTCTGGTTGACAGAGACATCCTGCAAAAGGGTCTCTCAGAGACAAACACCTGGTGTCAAAGTCACGGCCTCAAGCTAAATGCCAAAAAATGCATAGTAATCCCATTTGGGAAAAACAAAGTACCTACAAACTACCACATAGATGGGAATCCACTAAGTACAGAAGAAGTAATTATGGACCTGGGTACCCAAGTAGATAGCATTATCTCCTTTGAGAACCACATAGCCAAAATGGTCAGGAAATCCTTCTATGTGGCACACCTGATCACAAAGGGTTTCTCATCCAGATCCAAGGAGGTGATTGTGCCCCTTTACTCCTCGCTCATTAGACCCATAATAGAGTACAATGCCTCATTGGGGATGTACCTCACTAGACACCTGCAACAACTAGAAAGACCACAGAAGTACCTCACTAAGAGGATTAAGGGCCTTAAACAATTACCCTATGAAGCATGACTAAAAAAGCTCCAGCTCTTCTCAGTTGCTTACCGTCTGCTCAGAGGTGACCTATGCCTGACCTATAGGGCCATGTCAAACCCTGAACTAATGGACATGCTTCACCTAAAAAAAACGGGATCCCTCAGAACCACTTGTTCTAGCGACTTGAACCTATGCACAACAATAAACAGGACACACTGGAGGGATAGGTTCCTGTCCCAGCGACTCCCCTCACTCTGGAATAGAATCCCAATCCATCTTCGACAGAACTCCTCTCTGACCCTCTTCAAGAGAAATCTTGATGAGTGGATGGGTAATCGTAAGTTCTACCCTGGGATCACTTCAGGAGCCCTGTTAGACAGAGGCCCAGGTTACTAATCTAATGGGGAGGCGAAAGCCATCACTCTGTGGCTAGGCTTATAAATGCCCCAGGGCAGATAGCCTAGTACTTACCTATGAACCTATGAAGTGTAGCAGAGTCTGGGTGAGCCTTTCTAATAAAGCTCTGAAATGTTTTATTTTACCCCTTAAATAAAAATTTTAGTTTCTAGCTCCACCCCATCAGTTCACAAATGATTAACCTTAAGTGTCCTCTTCTATCTTATATATGAGTCCTTATTTGATCAGTTCTAATTGCTGCCTGACACACAAAAGACAAAGCTGTGGTCTATTTTGAAGTTTTAATATGCAGTTAAAATGCAGAATACAAGTAAAATACAAGGTAAAGAAAACAAATCACAGTATTCTAAATATAAAAAGGCAATAAACTAAAACAAAGTACAAAAAATAAAAAGCAAACTAACATTTCTTTCAAAGCAAAGTGTAGCAGAGTCTGGGTGAGCCTTTCTAATAAAGCTCTGAAATGTTTTATTTTACCCCTTAAATAGAAATTTTAGTTCCTAGCTCCACCCCCTCAATTCACAAATGATTAACCTTAAGTGACCTCTTCTATCTTATGTATGAGTCCTTAATTGATCAGTTCTAATTTCTGCCTGACTCACAAGAGACAGAGCTGTGGTCTCTTTTGAAGTTTTAATATGCAGTTAAAAGCAGAATACAAGTGAAAAACAAGGTAAAGAAAACAAATCACAGTATTCTAAATATAAAAAGGCAATAAACTAATACAAAATACAACAAATAAAATGCAAACTAACCTTTCCTTCACAGTAAAGTGTAGCAGAGTCTGGGTGAGCCTTTCTAATAAAGCTCTGAAATGTTTTATTTTACCCCTTAAATAAAAATTTTAGTTCCTAGCTCCACCCCTCAGTTCACAAATGATTAACCTTAAGTGACCTCTTCTGTCTTATGTATGAGTCCTTAATTGATCAGTTCCAATTTCTGCCTGACTCACAAGAGACAGAGCTGTGGTCTCTTTTGAAGTTTTAATATGCAGTTAAAAGCAGAATACAAGTGAAACACAAGGTAAAGAAAACAAATCACAGTATTCTAAATATAAAAAGGCAATAAACTAATACAAAATACAACAAATGAAAAGCAAACTAACCTTTCCTTCACAGCAAAGTGTAGCAGAGTCTGGGTGAGCCTTTCTAATAATATTTAGAAATGGGTTCTGTTACCCATCCGCAGGCTGAAGCTATGGGCCACATATGTGGATTGGCTACTAAATACATAATTATGTTTTTTAAGGACCCCATAAAATGGGTACCCTTGGATGTGTGGTGTATGAAAATCATTCAGTTCCTCTAATGTAATCTCTCCATTCAGATGCAGGGTATAAACATCAGTATTGACACCCATCAATATGTTAGTTGCATCCCTTCTACTTTCTTTTTACTTTATCATATCAGCCAATACCGTTATGATACTGCCATTATAAAATTCTGCATTCAAAACCACCATACCTACTCCTCTGTTGCCCCCCTTAACAACTATTTGTTTATTTTTAATTAAGGCTTTTAAAGCTAATTTCTCATCATTAATCAAATTACAATGCATTCTATGCTGTTTCTTAAAAAGATCATGCATCTCTTTCTCACGTGCCATCTGAAATAGTTGTAAAAAAGAATTACTTACTTGGACAGATGTTCTTGATCTTTTTAGTATGTTACTAGTACGGTAATTTTTACCACCATATATAATTTTTAGATTTAACTGACATGCGAAAAGTCTAAGCTCTGTTAACATTTGTGAAATGTCCACATTATCTGCTGTAATTAACATTGTCTCCGTACTGGCTTTTAAAGCATAGTCTGAAAGGTTACAGACAATATTTGTATTCTGTAGTCCTATCATCTGGAGTGACTCCTCGTTACTGTGCTTTGGCTGCTTGTGCCTCTTCCTGTTCCCTGTTCGCTCTGTCTACTGTTGTATTGCTTGTTCCTTGGTGGTAAAGGGAAAGGTACTTGCTGTAACACAGGGCATTCCAATTGATCTAAAGTTGTTATAATATTAGAATCTACTGTAACTGCTTCTTGTTGCCAGTTCCCTTCTGCAAACTATGTTTGCCTCTGTTCCACAGTTCTTACTACACTCTCTAATGTTTTATTCTGTGTATAATGTGGCTCACTTGGTGGCCAAGTGAAGCCATTTCCATTTTTAAAATCTGTTAATCTATTTGCATTTTAAGTTTCTTTGTTGATATCAGTCATTGTTCAAATGCACCAGTTCAATCTAAAACCTCATCCAACATTTTTATGTAGTCAATATGGAATGGATCTCTCATGATGTCATCTTGAACTGAAAAACCACCAGCGTGAATACTTAAAAAAGATGAATGGCGAGAGTCCAACGCTGAACGCCGAGAATCAGGGAACAAAACAGTAGCAAACCACCGGTGTAAAATCAGCAACCAGAAAGCAAGCAAGATGTAACGATTTTATTGTAACAAAGACAAGGTTGAGCACTTTCACCCACAAAAGGTGGGCTTCATCAGAACAATTCATGATGCAAGATGTCATCTTGCAATGTTATTATTTCTAAATTTTGCTGTGCTTCAGTTGGTTCTTAGAAGGTATTTATAAGATTCATGTATTGCAGTGATATCTGTATATTCATTGCTTGCTATTTTTTTAACAATTCTTAATATGTTTCCCATTATGGATTGTATCCCATGATGGATTATATAAATTTAACATTTATTGGTAAGCACTGTGTGTGTGTATATATATATATATATATATATATATATATGAACAGTATGAAATGATTTGATACTACTAGATATATATCGAGTGATGTTAAATATATATTTTTAAAGTTGGTAAAATATGAGGAATATTTCTTTAATTATGTTGGAAGGTCTTGTAATAATTAACTCAAATGATTTAACTAATTGGTTTGATTATTTAAACCATGTTTTTTCTGGGTAATATTGTCTGAAGAAGTACATTAGAATATTTGTACGAAAGCTCTAACAATAAATGGTCCATGTGATTTTACCTTGCCGCTGGTACCTTTGTTTTGTATGTTTCCCATTATGTCAGCTTTTTCTGAATTCTCAACCCTTGTGGGACAATTTTAGCTTGTAGATAGGCATCACAACTAAAGCCCTGCCACTGTAAGCGCTTGTGTGATTACGATTTTCATAAAATACAAATGGATAAATAGGTTTAGGGCACATGGTTTTCCTGATCTTAATAGACATATTTGTATTAAGCCAATTTTAAAGGATAAAATAAACTTTGCTAAATAGAATGAAGTTTTATATTTATTGTTTTATAATGCTTTATTTATTTCATTAAATGGTGAGAGAGTAGACAGGAAAGAAATAATGGTCATATGACTAGTTCACGGTATAAATGAGCTTGGTATGTATTGCTGATTGATGAAGTATTTTATGTGAAAGCTTTTAACTTGTATTAATAAATGGTAATGATTTGCTACACCCATAGTTCCAGTGCATCTTCGTTTTCCTATAAGAATTTATTCAAAGCTGACCCCTATCCTTCTGATATAGATGGTGCGGCATTTGACAGATTTAAGAAGAGACTTTTTTTCTTTTTCATCTTTGTCCTTTAGAATGTTGAGCTGAAGGACTCGTATGTTGACATCCATTCTGCCTTGTGCAGACAGTAGAATTTCTCTGCTACTGTGTCTTCAGAAAGTAGTTCTTTTCTGAAGCCTATTTACTCTCTCTCAAGTACCTAAACTTTCTTTGAAGAGTCTGTTTGTGCTGATTTGGTGTCCAGAGCTATAGCTGTTGCACTTGCTACTGTCATGAGGCTGTTTCCTTGGAACATAATCAGACTTTTTTTAGGAGATTACATTTGATATATTAAATTCTCCTTTATAGAAGGAAGTTCTGTTTAGACCAGCTGTTACCCAGATGCTCTACAGTTTGATAAAATGGATATACAGTAATTCAAGGGGATACTAAGATTTTCAGCCTTCTTTTCCTAAATCCTCTGGTTCCTTCTTCAAAACACAGAACAAGCAGCCCTGTTAGTCTTCCTCCAAGCAGAATTCTAAAAAGAAATGGCAGTAATGTTTTGGCAAGAAGCAAGAAAACGTTCAATAGAAGGGACAAACCCCCCACATCAGAATGACTATGCCAGCTCCCCCTCTTCTACCCCCTCCTATTCTCCCTGTTTCCTGTACCTTGTGTCTTCCAGTCTAGCTGTCTCTAAATCTGCCCTCAGGAGGCTTACAGTTGGCAATGGGAAATTATCCCTCCTTTTCTGGGTATTCCTCCTCACCCTCCAAGTTAGACAGAATTTTTTCCCCTGGTGTTACAGAATATTCCTGTTTTGGGGTCAAAGGCTAGTGCCCCACAATTAGTTGGAAAAGGGATTTTATTCAGTAATGTTTTCTGGCCCAAAAAATGGATTTGTCCTGGAGACCATTTCTAGGTTTGTCCTTTCTCAGCCTGTTTGTGAAAGTGCCAAAATTGTTATGGTTAATTTTGCAAAGTCTGTTACCTCTTGTCCCTCTTTGAGTTTTTTTTTGGTAATACTAGACGTAAAATATGCTTATCATCATAATCTCATTCCCACAGAGATCAGATGTTTCCTACGATTTTCTGTGCCTGCACCACATTATCAATTCTCTGTTTTGTCCTTTGCATTATCCACAGATCCAAGGGCATTTACAAAATGTCTAGCTGCTATAATAGCCCATTGCAAACTGCAAGGCAGTTTAGATGACTTGCTTGTATTTGCAGAGTCTTTTTCCAAGTAGAGGGGTCCCTTGCATGGATTTCAAATCTTCTTCTCTCCTTGACCTTTCAGATTATCAGTCAGAAATAGTCTATACTTCCTTCAAATAGTACAGCCCGATATTTATAGATTCTTCTAGTGCCTCCTAGATTTCTCTCTACAAAAGGCATCCCTGTCCCAGGGAAAATGGGCTTGTATCTGGAAGCATTCCTGAGCTTTTCCAATCAGTGTCAGACTCTGGACAGGGAATATCTCAGAATCCAAAGGTTCATGGCATCTGTGATTCTCATGACTCCTTTTGTCAAGCTGTACATGAAGAAAATTCAGTGGTTCCTCAAAACCAAGTGGTCTCGGCATTCCCATCCTCTGGAGTTTCTAATTCCAATTTTTGGTTTTGTGAAGAGAGAATTGTTTTGGTGGAAGGAGCAGATTTCTTCAAATTGAGGCCTTCCCTTCTCTTCCAGGCCATGCTCAATCGGCAAGAACAAATGCACCAGATTTAGCATGCAGTACTGTTTCAGTGAGGGTAACAGTGCATGGTCTTTGGATCACTACGCACAGGCAAAGTACATCAACTTAAAGTAGGTATTAGCTCTGATCTACGCTATAGAATCTCTTCATCATCTATGGTTGCCAGGACCTGTGCAAGTAAGAACATGCAATACCACAGTGATGTGGCACTTAAACAAGCAAGGGGACCCAAGATCCTTCACTTTTTGATGGCTATGGTAGCTTTGGATGTTACTCTAAAACATGGCTTTACCCTCCAGACCTCCTACATTCTGTCATAGCAAAAAATAGTGGCAGGCTAGCTGAGCAGGACCCTGTCAGTCCCTTATGAATGCAAATTAAACTGGAGGGGGGCTTCCAAAAATTGATCCAGTTGTCAGGAACACCACAAATAGATATCTTTACCTCCTTTCAAATCAGCCAAGTAAGCTGATTCTGCTCCAGGATTCCTTGCAGTCAAACCTGGAAAGCAGACTTTTTTTCATTTCCTTGCTCAGGATGTTCCTTTATGCCTTTTTACTCTTTCCATTGATATTTAGGGTAATTCCAGGGATTCAGAAGGACTCTCCAAAGATCACTGTAGTGACTTTCTTCTGGCTCAGGCAATAGTGGCTTTCCTTTATTATAGAATTGGCCAGGAGCAATTACCACAAATTTCCTCACTGATTCTATCTACTCAAGCAAGTCCAGAGGAGTTTAACATACCACAGTCAGAAAATTCTGCAGCTCACTGCCTAGAGGCAATTTTGATAAACTTTTAGGCATCCTTTTTCAGAGAATGTGCATCAAGTGTTATAGGAGGCAAGAAAGCCTGATACTAGAAAATTTTATGTTAACATATGTAAGAGGTTTTCTAGTTGGTTCTCAGCTAATATCCAGGGCCCTGTCTGGTGTTATGTACCACTGTCTTTAAAATGTTTGCATGAATTACTTTCTTCTGTCCTTTCATAATCCTTTGTCAGGGTTCACCTTTTAGTCATTTCAGCATGTCTGCCCATGGATAGTTCATAGGTAAGTACTATGCTAACTGTCCTTGTCGACCATTTTAAACCTAGCCAATTTCCTTTGGCAAGAATCAAACTCTACCTTTTCTCTGTAAAGTAAACACCTTAACCATTATGCCAACCCCCCTTCCCCAAACTCCTCCTCTTTCATCTCTGACTTTGGTCAAGCTGTTTTTGAATGTAGTTTTACATAGTAGGTCACCTGGATAATAGGTGCCACCTTCTCAGGATCTTAACTTTGTGCTGGAAAAGTTCTTTTTGTACCTACTCATCAGACTAATTTATAGTTCATGATCGGGAAGATTGTGTTACTTATTTCCGTGACATTTGCAGACAAGTTTATGAGTTGCTAGCTCTTATGCTGGGTGAACTATATTTGGTTTTCCATAGAGATAGGGTTTCTTTACATACAAATTTCTCATTCATGTCAAAAGTAGTCTCAGAGTTTACTTTGAATCAAGCATTCAATCTCCTGAGTTTTTTCCAGATCCAAAAAAAAAAAAAAAAACAAACAACCAGGAAGAAAAGATTCTTCATGCTTTGATGTGCTTAGGCAACTCGGCTATTATCTTGACAGTATTAAGTCTTTTAGGAAAGCTGATCAGCTATTTATTTCCTAAGAAGGGACAAAGAAAGGTCAGGTAGTGTCTAAATGGACTATATATAAGTGGTTGTCTCTGATATAGCCTTTTTTATTCTCACCATTGTAAATCCATTCCAGGCAGTATCAAGGCTGACTGTACTAGGGACTTGTCTTATTTGATGGTCTGTTGGAAAGGGCTGGATTCTAGAAGCAATCTAGATGCAGCTAATTGTTCCTCTGTACTTACCTTTTCTAAGTATTGCAGTCTGGGTTCATGTTCTAGATCCAGATCTCAGTAAGCTAGGACCATTTTCCAGGGGCTTCCGTGTCCTTATCCTTCCTCTTCGTAGGTTGGATAAGTTATGGTAATCTAACCACTTAACTTAAGCTTCTGCAGCAGTGAGACAGATGAACATAGTACACTTGTATAAGTTGCATGTACCACAACAGCAGATGTTAGACATCCTCACTGCTGCAGTAGCCACAATCTCTTTTCATCCCCCCTTTTTATTTATGATATTTATGGTTGATTCAGGATAGTTGGCTCTTTACTTTGTGAGCCAAGAAAATCATAAAGATTTTGACACCCACGCTGTTTGTTTTCTCCTCTGACACCTCATACCAAGTCAGCCTGGGTATGTACGTGGAGGGGGGCCAGAGACTTTTGGAGACTGGTCGGCTGTTATATCCTTGGCTGGATGTAACCCACTTAGCTTAGACTACTGCAGAAGTGGGGACTTCACATGTCTACTGTCATGGTAAGGGGAACCTACAGAACTGCACTTTTCTCTGACAGTATAGGCACTACATTTGAATTGCTGATAAAGTACCTGATCAACAAAATCTAGCTAACAGTCTGTTCTGTACCCAAATATCTTCCCAGAATGTGACTGTGAGTTAACTTTAGTGCAGGCTGCTTAAATGGTTGAGGTACCCATCAACTGTCTTACTGAGTCCTCCTCCTTTTTCTCTACCTTATACAAGAGGTCATGGGAGAACTCTAAATATGGGTATAGAATCATTAGCGTTCGATCACCCACCTCCCTCTCAACCACCTAAATATCTTTATTGATTCTCTGAGTATAGGATTTTCCCATTGTACTTCCTTAAAGTTAGCCTGGCTCATGTGTATTATACCATCTTCAGATCTATGTACACAAGAAGTAGACAGACCATGTCCTTCATTCTCCTCTAAGCTTTCTGACTGCACAACAAGGGAACTTGATCTTTCTTTGGTTAATGCGGGTATAATGCCATCCTCTTCTAACTGATCAAAGTCTTCTTCCAACCAACTCTAAATCAGTGAAAAATACATTTCCCTGATTCTTGAGCTGCCTTTCATTCTGCCACCCAGATATAACAAGCTGACTTCCCACTGCCTCTGTACCATTGGAGACTGATGTTCCTCACACATCGTTTTCCCCAATATTAGGAAGTGAAGAAAGTCTATACATAAAATCACAGTATGGACTAAATCAAGGACAACACTTAACAAAAAATATTTACCTCAAGGACAGTCTGCATTGTCATTCTGCTAAAGAGTAATTCCCTTTGTCCCCTACAACAAACAGTACATGTTGTTTAATAAAGTCATTTTTGTGTTCAGCAACCAGTTTTTTCACTCACCGATGTTAACATGCGTCCTAAATCTAACAGTGCATGTACATATACTGTTTCCACCCTTATTTCACAGTTTATCAATTTATTAGTTCTATAATTCACAGTTTGTTCCACCTGAGAATGTAATGTTTCCCACAAATGTAACATGCTATTGCACATATCGCACCACATAGACTCACTGCCTAAATGACAATTTTGGGAGTAAAATGTCCAAGTTGATCACACTTGATTCATTTTATATTGCTTTCTAACCTTTTCTGTTATTCATTTTAGTGTCTAGGAGATCTTCAATCCCCAGCTCTTTCTCCTTAGTGCACTTCTTGAGTGAATGAATGAGGTTCAGTCACCTTCTGTCCAAGACTAAGTGATAATTCAGTAGCTATCAAATATTTTCTTACTACAGGATCCACAGTGGGTGGGGTTTCCTTGTAATAGCAAATGGGGGAAATAAGAAGGTGAAGACACAATGGCTGGCAAGCCAATTGCAGCAAGCCGTCATTTGTCTGAGGCAGGTCAGCTCGGACTCAGGTTTCAGTGGGGGGATTAGGAGGTGGAGAACAGGTAGGGTCAGGATAGGTAGGAGGGCTAAGGTGGGCTGGGATGTCCAGGGGAAGGGTTGAAAAAGGTGGGAACAAAGCAAATCAGTCTTTTCAACCTCTACCTAAAGGTAAGGGAGGCCAAGGTAAGTGGGGGAGGGGGGAGGTCAAAGGACTCTTCAGCTGGACCTTCCACAGGCCAGACAGCCCCAAGGGATTATTGCCACGGAACTTACCAGCCCGGCAATGGCTCCTTGGCAGATTGTAAGGTGGCCCAGAGGAATTGTGGTGAACTGTGAAATAAAAAAGCTGTTATGATGTGGATATGTTGAATCAGAAGGGCTGGATATCGATGTGCTGTTTGCTGTCCTGTAGGTTTAGGGGAATGCTATTAAAGAAATAAAATGGCCTCCCTGACATTCCTGCCTTGCGCACATCTCATAATAATTGGCTTCTATTAGAGTTAATGGCAATAAACACATGGCTGCGGCCATTTAATCCATCTGAGGTCTCTGTGTTTTTTGTATTGAATATGCAGCTTGTGGCAACCCTGACTTGTAAAAGCATGCAAAGTCGATACATTTACTGTCAATGGTGCCAGAGAATGATAATGTTCTGAGCTGGTTTTTGGATATGGCTCAAAGGTTGATATGGATCATTAAATGAATTATGAACACTATGTTAAATGTTTTATGTAAAACAACATCTAAAGATCATTCTGTTGGCATCAATGGCACTGTAAGATATTGGTTCACTAAACTTTATTAAAAGCAGGTAGAGTTGTACCAATCTCAGACAAATAAATTCCACTGTCTTTGAAGAACTGTTAACCTGTGGTTGCAACCAGTTATTGGCTAGATGAATAAAGTCAACCTTCTGTAATTGAGGTAGTTTCTGTAATGTGTAAACCTAGATATAGAACACATGGGCCTTTACAGCAAGTGTCATTTCTGTGAAAGCAAGAATTTCCACGTTCATTTGGTCATGATTACTAACACAGACAAACTCTAGAATATAGTAAGCTTTCTGCACTTTCCCAGAAAGTAAGAGTGACAGCCCTGGCCCATTCAGTTTTAGGCCAGCCCTCATGCTTAACAATCCTACCAAAATGCATCTGCATCATTGTTTGCATTCATCTTCTGTAGGAAGAAAATGTTTTTTATATGATGTGCTGCTATTGGTGCAAGCACCTCTGTTACAAACTCCAACACGTGGAGTTTGGGTTTCAACCAAAGATGTATATTTTTTTCTTTTAAGGCTAATACACTGTGCTAGAATGAAGAAATATTCTGCTGAAGTGCTTCCACACTTTCAGTTGTTCATAAGGAGAACATTTAGTTTGTTTCCTGTATGCACAATTGTAAAGTCTGTTGACTGTGATTGTTTTCCTTAAAACCTATAAACAGAGCTTCAGTAACTTTCTCCATCTTCCACTGGAATGCAGCATTTGTATTTAAATGACCTTATCACTGTCATAGGATTTCCTTTCACTTCCATAATGTTTTCCCCTCCACATGCATAGAGAAAGAGTTCATGAACAATTTTGTAAAAACAGTCTCAACTTATTGCTACTGGCTAGTACCCCAGTCTGCAAACCTAGTTATCAGCTGACAGCAGGTGCTCATTTGGGGGTGGGAGCAGGTAACACAGCAGGTGTTGCCTTGTATTCACAGTAACTTAGAATCAAAGATTGCCCACTGCATTTCTTCACCATATGTGACATCAGACCATTGAGTTGCCTAAAATAAACAGGTGCAGGACTAGTTTGTTCTAGTGTCCTTCCAGCTGAAGTACCGTGTGTATGACCAGACTTGCATAGTCATCAACTTAAGCAGTGTGTCTTTAGGAAGTTAGAATAAACTTGAATACAAGAAAGAAAAACCTGCGGACATGGTGAGAACTTGCAGACTCCATGCAGACAGCAACTCAAGGTCTGGACTAAGTTATAGAACCTGGAGGTATAAAGTTTCAGCACTAAGCAATGTACCACCTTGCAATCCGTGAGATAAAAGAGTAGGAAAGTAAGTAATAGTAGACAGTGGCCAGAGTCTAGGAAACAATGAATCTGCTCCATGTAGTACTTATTAGTGCATGGTGGACATTGTCAACATCATGTAAACTTGGGTGACCGAGGCCATGGTTGTCTTATTAATTTGTTTAATGTTTATTTATAAAATATAGGATAAGTAGAATAGGTGTAGGTAGATTTGTGCATTAAGGAAGGACTAGGGGAAACCACTGGAAAAGTGAGAATGATGAGGATGTTTGCCTTGAGTTACACGAAGCAGGAGGAGACATGTAGTGAGTGGGTACCAGAAACAGGTAAAGAAATGTGGGAGATGATGACAAACAGAAAAATATAAGCCCAAGAGAAATAAGAAGAGGATTAATGCTGGAGGTCTTCAGACGGCTGTTGAGAACTGAGAGTGACCCACATACCAAACAAAAATGGAGAAATCCATGGTGCTGGTTTTCCTGGCTATTAGCCTTGAATGGAAGGGGAAAACTCTATTAAAGAAAGGCACATTACATGTGACAATAAGAAACAAAGTTTTAACAGTTAAAGGTCTTAATCACCTAGAAGTGGTGTGTGCCAAACTAGCATCAGGGATTGAAATAGAAAGCATTTTAGTGAATGTTATGAACCAGGAAGGATTCATAATGCTGGTGCAGGAAACCACATTAGAGATGCATTAGATGCAGTTCTGTATGAAAATGATAGACTACAGGGGGTAGAGGCAAAGGCACAACTGGCAAGAATGACCATACATTAGTAGAGTTCACTACTGCCACTAAAATAAGGTACTTGTACTAGACCTAAGGTGTAGGATATAGACAAGTAAATTAAATAAAGGTGAAAAACTTAGTAGTAAGCACCATGGGAATATGGGGCTCTGGGAGACTAATGTGCAGGAGAGGCAAAACCATCATCAGGAGGAGATCAGTGTAGCTTAATCAGGAAGTCAGGGAAACAATAACAGAAAAGGAAAGTTGTACTCGGACTGGGAAAAAAGATAGGGATACATATAGATTGGAGTATGAGAAAGCCTATAAAGTAGGTGAAAGGATTTGAGGAAGGTGACCATATGTCAAGTCACCAAAATCAGCTAATCAAGGAAACATGGTTTAATATTAACATTAGACAGTACTTTTTTACAGAAAGCTTGATTGACAGTTGCACTCAGTTACAGGAATTCATGGTGGAAGCTAAGACAATTGTAGCTTTTAAAGCATCTTGGCAGTTCTAGAGAAACGGGATAAAAATAAAATGGGAGGGGTAGCTGTCTTAGGTTACCTGCAACAAATGGGTAGACTACCCAGATTAATAGTCACTTTTGCCATAATTAGTTTCTGCTAGAACTTCTACTGAGTGACCTCCCAATCCTCTTGTATCAGAGGCACATGGGATATATGCAAATGACACTTACGTACATCAGGTGTTTCAGCTAATTGGTGATTCTGAAAGCCCATGACTTGTTTCGTCATTTTAATGGACAATTTCAGGCCAATAAAACCAAACTCCACTAACTGTGCATATGTATATTTCGGCCTTATTATGATCTCCTCAGCACAGCACAAGCTGAGTGTCTGACTAAGTATAAGAAACACAGGGCTGTTATACCCAGCTGATGTCCATTATCATTAGGTTCACTGCAAAAATATCCCAAACAACAAACTGAAACAATAAGTGAGAAGATCACTGAAAAACCAATAAGTAAAAACAAAAATGAAAACTCTAGCAAAGCTACAGCTTCCACTGAGTGGCCTTTTCTAAATGCAAATGACCCTTATGTACATAAGATGTTTCAGCTAATTAGCGATTCTGAATGCCCATAACTTGTTTTGTTGTTTTAATGGACAATTTCAGGCCAATAAAACCAAATCCCCCACTAGCTGTGGATATGCATATTTTAGCCTTGTCAGTACCTCATCAGCACAGCACAAGCAGAATACTTGACTAAGCATAAGAAACACAGGGCTGTTATACCCAACTAATGTCCATTATCATTATGGTCACTGCAAAAATATCCCAAACAACAAACTAAAACAATAAGTGAGAAGGTCACTGAAAAAAAATCAGTAAAAACAAAATGAAAACCCCAGCAAAGCTAGAACTTCCACTGAGTGACCTCCCAAACCTCTTGTATCAGAGGCATATGGGATATATGCAAATGACCCTTATGTACATCAGGTGTTTCAGCTAATTGGCAATTCTGAATGCCCATGACTTGTTTCATCATTTTAATGGACAATTTCAGGCCAATAAAACAAAACACCACTAGTTGTGGATCTGCATATTTTGGACTTGTTATGACCTCATCAGGGCAAGAAAAGTGTTTGACTAAACATAAGGAACACAGGGCTGTTATATCCAGCTGATGTCCATTATCATTAGGGTCACTGCAAAAATATCGCAAACAACAATAAGTGAGAAGGTCACTGAAAAAACAATCAGTAAAAACAAAATGGAAACTCCAGCAAAGCTAGAACTCCCACTGACATCCCAAACCTCTTCATCAGAGGCACATGGGATATATGTAAATGATCCTTAGGTACATCAGGTGTTTCAACTAATTGGTGATTCTGAATGCCCATGACTTTTTCATCATTTTAATGAACAATTTCAGGCCAATAAAGCTAAACCCCACTAACTATAGATATCCATATTTCAGCCTTGCTATGAAGTCATCAGTACAAGCAGAGTTTATAACTAAGCATAAGAAACACAGGGCTGTTATACCCAGCTGATGTCCATTATCATTAGGGTCACTGCAAAAATATCCCAAACAACAAACTAAAACAATAAGTGAGATGGTCACTGAAAAACCAATCAGTAAAAACAAAATGAAAACTCCAGCAAAGCTAGAACTTCCACTGAGTATCCTCCCAAACATCTTGTATCAGAGGCTCATGGGGTGTATGCAAATGACCCTTATGTACATCAGGCATTTCAGTTAATTGGTGATTCTGAATGCCCATGACTTGTTTTGTCATTTTAATGGACAATTTCAGGAAATAATACCAAATCCCCCACTAGCTGTGGATATGCATAATTTAGCCTTGTTAATGTCTCGTCAGCACAAGGAGAGTGTTTGACTAAGCATAAGAAACACAGGGCTGTTATACCCAGCTGATGTCCATTATCATAGGGTCACTGAAAAAATATCCCAAACAATAAACTAAAACAATAAGTGAGAAGGTCACTGAAAAACCAATCAGTAAAAACAAAATGAAAACGCCAGCAAAGGTAGAATTTCCACTGAGTGACTTCCCAAACCTCTTGCATCAGAGGCACATGGGATATATGCAAATGACCCTTATGTACATCAGGTGTTTCAGCTAATTGGCAATTGTGAATGCCCATGACTTGTTTTATCATTTTAATGGACAATTTCAGGACAATAAAGCCAAATCCCACTAGATGTGGGTATACATATTTCAGCCTTGTTATAACCTCATCAGCACAGAGAGTTTCACTAAGCATAAGAAAGACAGGGCTGTTATACCCAGCTGATATCCATTATATTTAGGGTCACTGCAAAAATATCCCAAACAGCAAACTAAAACAATTAGTGAGAAGGTCACTGAAAAACAATCAGTAAAAACTCCAGCAAAGCTAGAGCTTCCACTGAGTGGCCTCCCAAACCTCTTGTATCAGAGGCACATGAGATATATGCAAATGACCCTTATGTATATCAGGTGTTTCAGCTAATTGGTGATTCTTAATGCCCATGACTTGTTTTGTCATTTTAATGGAACAAAGCCATAAATAATGGGGGGATAAAGGTCCAAAAATAGGGACAATCTTTAAATACTGCTCTTACAAACTTAGAAAGTTAATATAAGAACAGGTTTTGCATTAGCATGAATTTTCTGAGAGGTATGAATTCTGAATCTCAAATGTCTGTCATTATTTTCTGACTTCAGTCCTCAAAGATGTGGCAATGATTTGCCAAAAAAAACACAATTTTATGAATAACAGGCCAAAAATATGAGGTAAAAATCTGGACATACTGTGAAAATCTGTATAGGTGAGGGGTATGTTAAAGGGTCTAGATGTACTGTGATGCATTTTGTTCTTTATTTTATAAAGATTATTGTTACCTAGTTTTTAGCTGTAAACACAAGATCTCTGGCAACAGCAACCTTATGTGCACATCTCTTGAGTTTTGATTGTAAGAAAAGTTAAAAAAAACAATGAGCCTGTTGCCAGCTCCCAGTATTGCACAAGCTATGGCAAAGTTTTGTTTACAAGGAAACATGCTGTGCATATAAACACAAGTGTAGCTCACCACCTCAGCTGTTTACAAAAAGCACTTTATTGAAGTAAGCTGATACATGTACCTGATTGGTTTATTATGTGTAGATGTATGACTCCCCCCTTCACCAGCTTTTCCACTGAAGAACAAAAAAGCATTCTTTCTACTGGTACACCAACCAGGGGCCAGCTGCATGACACACATCCCCACCCTCCTTCCCCAGCCATTCAGGTCCCAATTCTCTGCCCTGCCTGCAACCCTCCTTTAACTTATTTATTTGCTACAGCTTATACCCAGCCTGCATGGGGTGCACAATATTCATATTTCAGTTAAAAAATGTTTTTTTCTTTATAAACTGTAGCAAACAGTTGCTACAGTTTATACCCAGCCTGCAAGGAGCACTATGGCACTAATGATTTAGTTAAAAAATCTGTTCAAACTGTATCAAACTGCTTGCTACAAATGTTGCAAATATTTACTACAGTTTATACCCTTCCTGCTTGGAGTTTAGACAGCACTCAGGTTTGACTCCAAATGCAATACCATCTTTAAAAGCCGGTATTGCATTAGAAAGGGATCGGTATTGGTTGATCGCACCCATCAGCACTTTGCTCCAT